>NC_067488.1:79300042-79597801 GCF_947179515.1 Apodemus sylvaticus | reverse complement strand
GTTATTCCTAAACAACACGTTGTAACTCGAAAAGCTTTGGTGTTGCTTGTACGTCTCAGCATATAGCCTCAAAAGAGGATGCACAGGAGAGTTTTCTCTCGAAAAATATGTCAGAATACAACGTTTTAAAGAAATCCTGCATCGTGAGAAATTATCTTGTTTTTCCTAAACAACACGTTGTAACTCGAAAAGCTTTGTGTTGTGTGTATGTCTAAGCGTGTAGCCACAAAAGAGAATGCATAGGAGAGTTTACTCTCGAAAAAATATGTCAGAATACCACATTTTAAGAAAATCCCGTATCGTGCAATATTATCTTGTTTTTCCTAAACAATACATTGTAACTCGAAAAGCTTTGGTTTTGCGTTTTTGTCTAAGCATGCAGCCTCAAAAGAGAACACACAGAAGAGTTTTCTCTCGAAAGAATATGTAAGAATACCAAGTTATAAAGAAATAAAGTGTTGCAGAGTAAAGACAAATAGGTATGTATTGGAAATTCTTAAACTTTAAGAGAAGAAATAAGGCATCGTACAAAATTATCTTGTACTTCCTAAACAACACATTGTAACTAGAAAAGCTTTGGTGTTGCGTGTATGTCAAAGCGTGTAGCCTCAAAGGAGAACGCACAGGAGAGTTTTCACTCGAAAAAAAATATGTCGGAATACTACGTTTTAAAGAAATCCCGCATCTTGCGAAATTATCTTGTTTTTCTTTAACAACACGTTGTAACTCGAAAAGTTTTGGTGTTCAGTCTTTTTCTAAGCGTGCAGCCTCAAAGGAGAACGCACAGGAGAGTTTTCTCTCGAAAGAATATGTAAGAATACCACGATATAAGGAAATACAGTGTTGCAGAGTAAAGAAAAATACATACATATTAGAAATACTTAAACTTTACGAGAAGAAATAATGCATCGTAAAAATTATCTTGTATTTCCTTAACAACACATTGTAACTAGAAAAGATTTGGTGTTCTGTGTATGTGCAAATGTGAAGCCTCAAAAGAGAACCAACAGGAGAATTTTCTCTCGAAAAAATATGTCAGAATACCAAGAATTAAAGAAATCCTGCATCATGCGAAATTATCTTGTTTTTCTTAAACAACACGTTATAACTCGAAAAGCTTTGTTGTTGCGTGTACGACTAAGTGTGTTACCTCAAAAGAGAATGCACAGGAGAGTTTTCTCCCGCAAGAATATGTAAGAATACCATGTTACAAGGAAATACAATTTTGCAGAGTAAAGACAAATACGTACATATTACAAATACTTAAACATTACGAGAAGAAATAACACATCGTAAAAAATTATCTTGTATTTCCTAAACAACACGTTGTAACTCGAAAAGATTTGTTGTGGCGTGAATGTCTAAGCGATTATCCTCAAAAGAGAACGCACAGAAGAGTTTTCTGTCAAAAAAATATGTCAGAATACCACGTTTTAAGGAAATCCTGCATCGTGCGAAATTATCTTGTTTTTCCTAAACAACATGATGTAAGTCGAAAAGCTTTGGTGTTGCGTGCATTTCTAACCGTGTAGCCTGAAAAGAGAATGCACAGGAGAGTTTTCTCTCGAAAAAATATGTCAGAATACCACGTTTTAAGGAAATCCCGCATCCTGCGAAATTATATTTTTTTTCCTAAACAACACATTGTAACTCGATAAACTTTGGTGTTGCGTGTATGTCTAAGCGTGTAGCCTCAAAAGAGAACACACAGGAGAGTATTCTCTCAAAAGAAAATGTAAGAATACCACGTTATAAGTAAATACAGTGTTGCAGAGTAAAGACAAATACGTACGTATTAGAAATACTTAAAATTTATGAGAAGAAATAATACATCGTACAAATTATCTTGTATTTCCTAAAGAACTCGTTGTAACTCGAAAAGATTTGGTCTTGCGTGTAGGTCTAAACGTGTAGCCTCAAAAGAGAACCCACAGGAGAATTTTTTCTCGAAAATATATGTCAGATTACCACGTTTTTAGGAAATCCTGCATCGTGCGAAATTATCTTGTTATTCCTAAACAACACGTTGTAACTCGAAAAGATTTGTTGTTGCGTGTATGTCTTAGAGTGTAGCCTCAAAGGAGAATGCACAGGAGAGTTTTCTCACGAAAAAATATGTCAGAATACAACGTTTTAAGGAAATGCCGCATCGTGGAAATTATCTTGTTTTTCTTAAACAACACGTTGTAACTCGAAAAGCTTTGGTGTTGCGTGTATGTCTAAGCGTGTAGCGTCAAAAGAGAACGCAGAGGAGAGTTTTCTCTCGAAAGAATAGGTAAGAATACCACGTTATAAGGAAATACAGTGTTGCAGCGTAAAGACAAATACTTACATATTGAAAATACTTAAACTTTATGAGAAGAAATAACGCATCATGAAAAATTATCTTGTTTTTCCTAAACAACACGTTGTAACTCGAAAAGTTGCGTGTATGTCTAATGTGTAGCCTCAAAGTAGAATGCACAGGAGAGTTTTCTATCGCAAGAATATGTAAGAATACCATGTTACAAGGAAATACAGTTTTGCAGAGTAAAGACAAATACGTGCATATAAGAAATATTTAAACTTTACGAGAAGAAATAACGCATTATAAAAAATTATTTTGTATTTCCTAAAAAACACATTGTAACGCGTAAAGATTTGATATTGCGTGTATGTCTAAGTGTGTAGCCTCAAAAGAGAATGCACAGGAGAGTTTTCACTCGAAAAATATATGTCAGAATACCACGTTTTAAGGAAATCCCACATCGTGCGAAATTATTTTGTTTTTCTTAAACAACATGTGGTAACTCGAAAAGCTTTGGTGTTGAGTGTATATCTAAGCATGTAGCCTCAAAAGAGAACGCACAGGAGAGTTTTCTCTCGAAAGAATATGTAAGAATACCACGTTATAAGGAAATAAAGTGTTGCAGATTAAAGACAAATACGAACTTATTAGTAATACTTAAACTTTACTAGAAGAAATAATGCATCGTAAAAAATTATCTTGTATTTCCTAAACAACACGTTGTAACTCGAAAAGATTTGGTGTTGTGTGTATGTGTAAATGTGTAGCCTCAAAAGAGAATGCACAGGAGAGTTTTCTCTCGAAAAATATATCAGAATACCTCGTTTTTATGAAATCCCATATCGTGCGAAATTATGTTGTTTTTCCTAAACAACATGTTGTAACTCGAAAAGCTTTGGTGTTGCGTGTATGTCTAAGCGTGTAGCCTCAAAAAAGAACGCACAGGAGAGTTTTCATTCGAATGAATATGTAAGAAACCACGTTATAAGGAAATACAGTGTTGCAGAGTAAAGACAAATACGTTCGTATTAGAAATCCTTAAACTTTATGAGAAGAAATAACGCATCATACAAAATTATCTTGTATTTCCTAAACAACACATTGTAACTCGAAAAGATTTGGTGTTGCATGTATGTCTAAACGTGTAGCCTCAAAAGAGAACCCACAGGAAAATATTCTCTGAAAAAATATGTCAGAATACCATGTTTTAAGGAAATGCTGAATCGTGAGAAATTATCTTGTTATTCCTAAACAACACGTTGTAACTCGAAAAGCTTTGGTGTTGCTTGTACGTCTCAGCATATAGCCTCAAAAGAGGATGCACAGGAGAGTTTTCTCTCGAAAAATATGTCAGAATACAACGTTTTAAAGAAATCCTGCATCGTGAGAAATTATCTTGTTTTTCCTAAACAACACGTTGTAACTCGAAAAGCTTTGTGTTGTGTGTATGTCTAAGCGTGTAGCCACAAAAGAGAATGCATAGGAGAGTTTACTCTCGAAAAAATATGTCAGAATACCACATTTTAAGAAAATCCCGTATCGTGCAATATTATCTTGTTTTTCCTAAACAACACATTGTAACTCGAAAAGCTTTGGTGTTGCGTTTTTGTCTAAGCATGCAGCCTCAAAAGAGAACACACAGAAGAGTTTTCTCTCGAAAGAATATGTAAGAATACCACGTTATAAAGAAATAAAGTGTTGCAGAGTAAAGACAAATACGTATGTATTGGAAATTCTTAAACTTTAAGAGAAGAAATAAGGCATCGTACAAAATTATCTTGTACTTCCTAAACAACACGTTGTAACTAGAAAAGCTTTGGTGTTGCGTGTATGTCAAAGCGTGTAGCCTCAAAGGAGAACGCACAGGAGAGTTTTCACTCGAAAAAAATATGTCGGAATACTACGTTTTAAAGAAATCCCGCATCTTGCGAAATTATCTTGTTTTTCTTTAACAACACGTTGTAACTCGAAAAGTTTTGGTGTTCCGTCTATTTCTAAGCCTGTAGCCTCAAAGGAGAACGCACAGGAGAGTTTTCTCTCGAAAGAATATGTAAGAATACCACGATATAAGGAAATACAGTGTTGCAGAGTAAAGAAAAATACATACATATTAGAAATACTTAAACTTTACGAGAAGAAATAATGCATCGTAAAAATTATCTTGTATTTCCTTAACAACACCTTGTAACTAGAAAAGATTTGGTGTTGTGTGTATGTGCAAATGTGAAGCCTCAAAAGAGAACCAACAGGAGAATTTTCTCTCGAAAAAATATGTCAGAATACCAAGTATTAAAGAAATCCTGCATCATGCGAAATTATCTTGTTTTTCCTAAATAACACGTTGTAATTCGAAAAGCTTTGGTGTTGCGTGTATGTCTAAGCATGTAGCCTCAAAAGAGAACGCACAGGAGAGTTTTCTATCGAAAAAATATGTCAGAACATCACGTTTTAAGAAAATCCCGTATCATGCAATATTATCTTGTTTTTCCTAAACAACACATTGTAACTCGAAAAGCTTTGGTGTTGCGGTTTTGTCTAAGCATGCAGCCTCAAAAGAGAATGCACAGAAGAGTTTTCTCTCGAAAGAATATGTAAGAATACCACGTTATAAAGAAATAAAGTGTTGCAGAGTAAAGACAAATATGTATGTATTGGAAATTCTTAAACTTTACAAGAAGAAATAACGCATCGTAAAAATTATCTTGTACTTCCTAAACAACACGTTGTCACTCGAAAAGATTTGGTGGTGTGTGTATGTCTAAGCCTGTAGCCTCAAAGGAGAATGCACAGGAGAGTTTTCACTCGGAAAAAATATGTCAGAATACCATGTTTTAAGGAAATCCCGCATCGTGCGAAATTATCTTGTTTTTCTTTAACAACAAGTTGTAACTCGAAAAGTTTTGGTGTTCCGTCTATTTCTAAGCGTGTAGCCTCAAAGGAGAACACACAGGAGAGTTTTCTCTCGAAAGAATATGTAAGAATACCACGTTATAAGGAAATACCGTGTTGCAGAGTAAGGACAAATACGTACGTATTAGAAATACTTAAACTTTACGAGAAGAAATAATGTATCGTAAAAATTATCTTGTATTTCCTTAACAACACGTTGTAACTAGAAAAGATTTGGTGTTGTGTGTATGTGAAAATGTGTAGCCTCAAAAGAGAACCAACAGGAGAATTTTCTCTCGAAAAAATATGTCAGAATACCAAGTTTTAAAGAAATCCTGCATCATGCGAAATTATCTTGTTTTTCCTAAACAACACGTTGTAACTCGAAAAGCTTTGGTGTTGCGTGTATGTCTAAGCGTGTAGCCTCAAAAGAGAACGCACAGGAGAGTTTTCTATCGAAAAAATATGTCAGAATACCACGTTTTAAGAAAATCCCGTATCGTGCGAAATTATCTTGTTTTTCCTAAACAACTTGTTGTAACTCGAAAAGCTTTGGTGTTGAGTTTTTGTCTAAGGGCTCAGCATCAAAAGCGAACACGAATGAGAGTTTTCTCTCGAAAGAATATGTAAGAATACCACATTATAAGGAAATACATTGTTGCAGAGTAAAGACAAATACGTACTTATTAGAAAAACTTAAACTTTACACAAAGAACTAAGGCATCGTGCAATATTATCTTCTTTTTCTTAAACAACACGTTGTAACTCAAAAAGCATTGGTGTTGTGTGTATGTCTAAGCTTGTAGCCTCAAAAGAGAATGCACAGAATAGTTTTCTCTCGAAAAAATATGTCAGAATACCACGTGTTATGGAAATGCCGCATTGTGCGTAATTATCTTTTTCCTAAACAACATGTTGTAACTCGAAAATTATTGGTGTTGCGTGTATGTCTAAGCGTGTAGCCTCAAAAGAGTACACACAGGAGAGGTTTCTCTCACAAGAATATGTAAGAATACCACGTTATAAGGAAATACAGTGTTGCAGATTAAAGACAAGTACTTACATATTAGAAATACTTAAACTTTACGAGAAGAACTAACTCATCATAAAAAATTATGTTGTATTTCCTAAACAACACGTAGTAACTCGAAAAGATTTGGTGTTGCGTGTATGTCTAAGCGTGTATCCTCAAAAGAGAACGCACCGGAGAGTTTTCACTAAAAATTATGTCAGAATACCACGTTTAAAGGAAATCCCGAATCGTGTGAAATTATCTTGTTTTTCTTAAACAACACGTTGTAACTCGAAAAGATTTGGTGTTGCGTGTATGTCTAAGCATGTAGCCTCAAAAGAGAAAGCACAGGAGAGTTTTCTCTCGAAAGAATATATAAGAATAACACGTTATAAGAAAATACAGTGTTGCAGAGTAAAGACAAATACGTACCTATTACAAATACTTAAAGTTTACTAGAAGAAATAATGCATCATAAAAAAAAAATCTTGTATTTTCTAAACAACACATTGTAACTCGAAAAGATTTGGTGTTGTGTGTATGTCTAAGCTTGTAGCCTCAAAAGGGAATGCAAGGAGAATTTTTTCCCGAAAAATATGTCAGAATACCACGTTTTAAAGAAATCCTGCATCGTGAGAAATTATCTTGTTTTTCCTAAACAACACATTGTAACTCGAAAAACTTTGGTGTTGCATGTATGTCTAAGCGTGTAGCCTCAAAAGAGAATGCATAGGAGAGTTTACTCTCAAAAAAATATGTCAGAATACCACGTTTTAAGAAAATCCCGTATAGTGCAATATTATCTTGTTTTTCCTAAACAACACATTGTAACTCGAAAAACTTTGGTGTTGCGTTTTTGTCTAAGCATGCAGCCTCAAAAGAGAACGCACAGGAGAGTTTTCTCTCGAAAGAATATGTAAGAATACCACGTTATAAAGAAATAAAGTGTTGCAGAGTAAAGACAAATGCATATGTATTGGAAATTCTTAAACTTTACGAGAAGAAATAACGCATCATAAAAATTTATCATGTACTTCCTAAACAACACGTGGTAACTCGAAAAGATTTGGTGTTGCATGTATGTCTAAGCGTGTAGTCTCAAAGGAGAATGCACAGGAGAGTTTTCACTTGAATAAAATATGTCAGAATACCACGTTTTAAGGAAATCCCGCATCGTGTGAAATTATCTTGTTTTTCCTAAACAACATGTTTTAACTCGAAAAGTTTTGGTGTTCCGTCTATGTCTAAGTGTGTTGCCTCAAAGGAGAACAGATAGGAGAGCTTTCTCTTGAAAGAATATGTAAGAATACCACGTTATAAGGAAATACAGTGCTTCTGAGTAAAGACAAATACGTACGTATTAGAAATACTTAAACTTTATGAGAAGAAATAATGCATCGTAAAAATTATCTTGTATTTCCTTAACAACACGTTCTAACTAGAAAGGATATGGTGTTGTGTGTATGTGCAAATGTGTAGCCTCAAAAGAGAACCCACAGGAGAATTTTCTCTCAAAAAATATGTCAGAATACCACGTTTTAAAGAAATCCTGCATCATGTGAAATTATCTTGTTTTTCCTAAACAACAAGTTGTAACTCGAAAAGCTTTGGTGTTGCGTGTATGTCTAAGCATTTAGCCTCAAAAGAGAACGCACAGGAGAGTTTTCTATCGAAAAAATATGTCAGAATACCACGTTTTAAGAAAATCCTGTATCGTGCGAAATTATCTTGTTTTTCCGAAACAACTTGTTGTAATTCGAAAAGCTTTGGTGTTGCGTTTTTTTCTAAGCGAGCAGCCTCAAAAGAGAACTCACAGGAGAGTTTTCTCTCGAAAGAATATGTAAGACTATCACATTATAAGGAAATACAGTATTGCAGAGTAAAGACAAATACTTATATATTGGAAATACTTAAACTTTACAAGAAGAAAGAATGCATCGTGCAAAATTATCTAGGTTTTCCTAAACATCATGTTGTAACTCAAAAGGATTTGGTGTTGCGTGTATGTCTAAGCTTTTAGCCTCAAAAGAGAACGCACAGGAGGGTTTGATCTCGAAAAAAATATGTCAGATACCACGTTTTAAGGAAATTACGCATTGTGCGAAATTATCTTGTTTTTCCTAAATAACACGTTGTAACTCTAAAATTTTGGTGTTTCGTGTATGTCTAAGCGTGTAGCCTCAAAAGAGAATGCACAGGAGAGTTTTCTCTTGAAAGAATATGTAAGAGTGCCACGTTATAAGGAAATACAGTGTTGCAGAGTAAAGACAAATACGTACATATTAGAAATACTTAAACTTTACAAGAAGAAATAACGCATCGTACAAAATTATCTTGTATTTCCTAAACAACACGTTGTAACTCGAAAAGATTTGGTGTTGCGTGCATGTCTAAATGTGTAGCCTCAAAAGAGAACCCACAGGAGTATTTTCTCTCGAAAAAATATGTCAGAATACCACGTTTTAAGGAAATCCTGCATCGTGGGAATTATCTTGTTTTTCCTAAACAACATGTTTTAACTCGAAAAACTTTGGCGTTGCATGTATGTCTAAGTGTGTAGCCTTTAAAGAGAATGCATAGGAGAGTTTTCTCTCGCAAGAATATGTAAGAATACCAGGTTTTAAGAAAATCCAGTATCGTGTGAAATTATCTTGTTTTTCCTAAACAACTTGTTGTAACTCGACAAGCTTTGGTGTTGCGTTTTTATCTAAGGTGCAGCCTCAAAAGAGAACCCACAGGAGAGTTTCTCTCGAAAGAATATGTAAGAATACCACATTATAAATAAATATAGTGTTGCAGAGTAAAGACAAATACATACGTATTAGAAATACTTAAACTTTACAAGAAGAAATAACGCATCATGCAAAATTATCTTGTTTTTCGTAAACAACACATTGTAACTCGAAAAGATTTGGTGTTGCGTGTATGTCTAAGCTTGTAGCCTCAAAAGAGAATGCACAGGAGAGTTTTCTCTCGGAAAAAAATATGTCAGAATAACACGTTTTAAGGAAATCCCGCATCGTGAGAAATTATCTAGTTTTTCCTAAACAACATGTTGTAACTCGAAAAGCTTTGGTGTTGCATGTATGTCTAAGCGTGTAGCCACAAAAGAGACTGCATAGGAGAGTTTTCTCTCGCAAGAATATGTAAGAATACCACGAAACAAGGAAATACAGTTTTGCAGAGTAAAGACAGATACGTACATATTACAAACACTTAAACTTTATGAGAAAAACGCATCATGCAAAATTATCTTGTTTTTCCTAAACAACATGTTGTAACTAAAAAAGATTTGGTGTTGCGTGTATGTCTAAGCTTGTAGCCTCAAAAGAGAACGCACAGGAGAGTTTTCTCTCGAAAAAATATGTCAGAATACCACGTTTTAAGGAAATATCGCATCGTGCGAAATTATCTTGTTATTCCTAAACAACACGTTGGAACTCGAAAAACTTTGGTGTTGCGTGTATGTCTAACCATGTAGTCGCAAAAGCGAACACACAGGAGATTTTTTCTCGAAAGAATATATAAGAATACCACCTAATAAGGAAATACAGTGTTTCAGAGTAAAGACAAATACGTACGTATTGGAAATACTTAAACTTTACGAGAAGAAAAACCGCATCGTAAAAAATTATCTTGTATTTCATAAACAACACATTGTAACTCGAAAGGATTTGGCATTGCGTGTATGTCTAAACATGTAGCCTCAAAAGAGAACCCACATTAGTATTTTCTCTTGAAAAAATATGTCAGAATACCAGGTTTTAGAGAAATCCTGCATCATGCGTAATTATCTTGTTTTTCCAAACAACATGTTTTAACTCGAAAAGCTGGTGTTTTGTGTATGTCTGAGTGTGTACCCTCAAAAGAGAATGCACAGGAAAGTTTTCTCTCGCAAGAATATATAAGAATACCATGTTACAAGCAAATACAGTTTTACAGAGTAAAGACAAATGCGTCCATATTAGAAATACTTAAACTTTACAAGAAGAAATAACGCATCGTACTAAATTATCTAGTTTTTCCTAAACAACACGGTGTAACTCGAAAAGCTTTGGTGTTGTGTGTATTGCTAAGCGTGTAGCCTCAAAATAGAACGCACAGGAGACTTTCCTCTCGTAAAAATATGTCAGAATACCACGTTTTAAGAAAATCCCGCATCGTGCGAAATTATCTTCTTTTTCCTAAGCAACTTGTAACTCGGAAAGCTTTTGGCGTTGCATTTTTATCTAAGGTACAGCCTTAAAAGAGAACGCACAGGAGAGTTTTCTCTCGAAAGAATATTTAAGAATACCACGTTATAAGGAAATATAGTGTTGCAGAGTAAAGACAAATACGTACGTATTAGAAATAATTAAACTTAACAAGAAGAAATAACGCACCATGCAAAATTATCTTGTTTTTCCTAAACAACACATTGTAACTCGAAAAGATTTGGTGTTGCGTGTATGTCTAAGCTTGTAGCCTCAAAAGAGAACACACAGGAGAGTTTTCTCTCACAAGAATATGTAAGAATACCACGGTACAAGGAAATAAAGTTTGCAGAGTAAAGACAAACACGTACATATTAGAAACACTTAAACTTTACAAGAAAAATAACGCATGGTACAAAATTATCTTGTATTTCCTAAACAGCATGTTGTAACTTGAAAAGAATTGAAGTGGCATGTATGTCTAAGCGTGTAGCCTCAAAAGAGAACGCACAGGAGAGTTTTCACTCGAAAAAATATGTCAGAATACCACGTTTAAAGATATCCCGCTTCGTGCGAAATTATCTTGTTTTTCTTAAACAACACATTGTAACTCGAAAAGATTTGGTGTTGCGTGTATGTCTAAGCTTGTAGCGTCAAAAGAGAACACATAGGAGAGTTTTCTCTCGAAAGAATACGTAAGAATAACACGTTATAAGGAAATACAGTGTTGCAGAGTAAAGACAAATACGTACGTATTATAAATACTTAAAATTTACGAGAAGAAATAATGCATCGTGCAAAATTATTTTGTTTTTCTTAAACAACACGTTGTAACTCGAAAAGATTTGGTGTTGCATGTATGTGTAAGTGTGTAGCCTCAAAAGAGAACGAACAGGAGAGTTTTCTCTCGATAGACTATGTAAGAATACCACGTTATAAGGAAATTCAGTGTTGTAGAGTAACTACAACTATGTACGTATTAGAAATACTTAAACATTACGAGAAGAAATAACGCATCGTACAAAATTATCTTGTATTTCCTAAAGAACACATTGTACCTCGAAATGATTTGGTGTTGCGTGTATGTCTAAGCGTGTAGCCTCAAAGAAGAACGCACAGGAGAGTTTTCTCTCGAAAAAATATGTCATAATACCACGTTTTAAGGAAATCACGCATCGTGGGAAAATATCTTGTTTTTCCTAACAACAGGTTGTAACTCGAAAAGCTTTGGTGTCACGTGTATGTCTAAGCATGTAGCCTCAAAAGATAATGCACAGGGGACTTTTCTCTCGAAAAAATATGTCAGAATACCATGTATTAAGGAAATCCCTCATGGTGAGAAATTATCTTGTTTTTCATAAACAACACGTTGTAACTCGAAAAGATTTGGTGTTGAGTGTATGACTCAGCGTGTAGCCTCAAAAGAGAACGCACAGGAGAGTTTTCTTTCGAAAAAATATGTCAGGATACCACGTTTTAAAGAAATCCAGCATTGTGCGAAATTATTTTGTTTTTTCTAAACAACACTTTGTAGCTCAAAAAGCTTTGGTGTTGCGTGTAAGTCTAAGCATGTAGCCTCAAAGAGAACGCACAGGAGAGTTTTCTCTCGAAAGAATATGTAAGAATACCACGTTATAATGAAATACAGTGTTGCAGGGTAAAGACAAATATGTACGTATTAGAATTACTTAAACTTTACGAGAAGAAATAACGCATCATGCAAAATTATCTTGTTTTTCCTAAACAACACGTTGTAACTCGAAAAGAATTGGTGTTGCATGTATGTCTAAACGTGTAGCCACAAAACAGAACCCACAGGAGAATTTTCTCTTGAAAAAATACGTCATAATACCACGTTTTAAGGAAATCCTGCATCGTGCTAAATTATCTTGTTTTCCCTAAACAACACGTTGGAACTCGAAAAACATTGGTGTTGTGTTTATGTCCAAGCTTGTAGCCGCAAAAGAGAACACACAATAGAGTTTTCTCTTGAAAAAATATGTAAGAATACCACGTTATAAGGAAATACAGTGTTGCAGAGTAAAGACAAATACGTACATATTAGAAATACTTAAATTTTATGAGAAGAAATAACGCATCGTGCAAAATTATATTGTATTTCCTAAACAACACGTTGTAACTCGAAAAGTTTTGGTGTTGGGTGTATGAGTAAGCATGCAGCCTCAAAAGAGAACGCACAGGAAAGTTTTCTCTCGAAAGAGTATATAAGAATACCACGCTATAAGGAAATACAGTGTTGCAGTGTAAAGACAAATACGTACATATTAGAAATACTCAAACTTTACAAGAAGAAATAATGCATCGTACAAAATTACCTTGTATTTCCTTAACAACACGTTGTAACTCGAAAAGATTTGGTGTTGCGTGTATGAGTAAGCGTGCAGCCTCAAAAGCGAAAGCACAGGAGAGTTATCTCTCGAAAAAATATGTCAGAACACCACGTTTTAGGGAAATACAGCATCATGCGATATTATCTTGTTTTTCCTAAACAACACGTTGTAACTCAATAAGCTTTGGTGTTGTGTTTATGTCTAAGCATGTAGCCTCAAAAGAAAACGCACAGGAGAGTTTTCTCTCGAAAGAATGTGTAAGAAATCCACGTTATAACATAATACAGTGTTGCAGAGTAAAGACAAATATGTAAGTATTAGAAATACTTAAACTTTATGAGAAGAAATAACGCATCATGCAAAATTATCTTGTTTTTCCTAAACAACACGTTGTAACTCGTAAAGATTTGGTGTTGAGCGTATGACTAAGCATGTAGCCTCAAAAGAGAACGCACAGGAGAGTTTTCTCTCAAAAATATATGTCAGAATACCACGTTTTAAGGAAATCCAGGATTCTGCGAAATTATCTTGTTTTTCTAAACAACACGTTGTAGCTCGAAAAGAATTAGTGTTGCGTGTATGTCTAAGCATGTAGCCTCAAAAAAGAATGCAAGGAGAGTTTTCTCTCGAAAGAATATGTAAGAATACCACGTTATAAGGAAATACAGAGTTGCAGGTTAAAGACAAATACGTACGTATGAGAAATACTTAAACTTTATGAGAAGAAAAAACTCATCATGCAAAATTATCTTGTTTTTCCTAAACAACACATGGTAACTCGAAAAGATTTTGTGTTGCGTGTATGACTAAGCGTGTAGCCTCAAAAGAGAATGCACAGGAGAATTTTCTCTCGAAAAATATGTCAGAATACCATGTTTTAAGGAAATCCAGCATCGTGCGAAATTATCTTGTTTTTCCTACACAACACGTTGTAACTCGAAAAGCTTTGTTGTTGCGTGTATGTCTAAGCATGTAGCCTCAAAAGAGAATGCACAGGAGAGTTTTTACTCGAAAGAATATGCAAGAATACCACATTACAAGGAAATACAGTGTTGCGGAGTAAAGACAAATAAATACATATTAGAAATTCTTAAACTTTATGAGAATAAATAACGCATCCTAAAAAATTATCTTGTACATCCTAAACAACACGTTGTCACTCGAAAAGAATTGTTGTTGCGTGTATGTCTAAACGTGTTTCCGCAAAGAGAACCCACAGGAGAGTATTCTCTCGAAAAAATATGTCATAATACCACGTTTTAAGGAAATCCCGCATCATGTGAAATTATCTTGTTTTTCCTAAACAACTTGTTGTAACTCGAAAAGCTTTGGTGTTGCATTTTTCTCTAACCATGCAGCCTCAAAAGAGAACACACAGGAGAATTTTTTTCTCGAAAGAATATGTAAGAATACCACGTTATAAGGAAATACAGTGTTGCAGAGTAAAGACAAATACGTACGTATTTGAAATACTTAAAATTTACAAGAAGAAATAATGCATCGTGCAAAATTGTCTTTTATTTCCTAAACAACACGTTGTAACTCAAAAGAATTGGTGATGCGTGTATGTCTAAAAGTGTAGTCTCAAAATAGAACCCACAGGAGAATTTTCTCTCGAAATAATATGTCATAATACCACGTTTTAAGGAAATCCTGCATCGTGCAAAATTATCTAGCTTTTCCTAAACAACACGTTGGAACTCAAAAAACTTTGGTGTTGTGTGTATGTCTAAGCGTGCAGCCTCAAAAGAGAACGCACAGGAGAGTTTTCTCTCAAAAAAATATGTCACAATACCACGTTTAAGGAAATCCCGCATCTTGTGAAATTATCTTGTTTTTCGTAAACAACAGGTTTTAACTCGTAAAGCTTTGGTGTTCCGTGTATGTCTAAGTGTGTAGCCTCAAAAGAGAATGCACAGGAGAGTTTTCTCTCGAAAGAATATGTAAGAATACCACGTTATAAGGAAATACAGTGTTGCAGAGTAAGGACAAATACGTACTTATTAGAAATACTTAAAATTTACGAGATGAAACAACGCATCGTGCAAAATTATCTTGTATTTCCTAAACAACACGTAGGAATTTGAACAGAATTGGTGTTGTATGTATGTCTAAACGTGTAGCCTCAAAAGAGAACCCACAGGAGAATTTTCTCTCAAAAAAAATACATCATAATACCACGTTTTAAGGAAATCCTGCATCGTGCTAAATTATCTTGTTTTTCCTAAACAACACGTTGGAACTCGAAAAACTTTGGTGTTGCGCATATGTCTAAGCTTGTAGCTGCAAAAGAGAACGCACAATACAGTTTTCTCTTGAAAAAATATGTAAGAATACCACGTTATAAGGAAACACAATGTTGCAGAGTAAAGAAAAATACGTACATATTAGAAATACTTAAAATTATGAGAAGAAATTACGCATCGTGCAAAATTATCTTTTATTTCCTAAACAACACGTTGTAACTCGAAAAGATTTGGTGTTGGGTGTATGAGTAAGCGTGCAGCCTCAAAAGAGAACGCACAGGAAACTTTTCTCTCGAAAGAGTATATAAGAATACCACGTTATAAGGAAATACAGTGTTGCAGAGTAAAGACAAATACGTACGTATTAGAAATACTTAAAATTACGAGAAGAAATAACGCATCGTGCAAAATTATCTTGTATTTCCTAAACAACACTTTGTAACTCGAAAAGATTTGGTGTTGTGTATATGAGTAAGCATGCATCCTCAAAAGAGAATGCACATAAAAGTTTTCTCTCGAAAAAATATGTCAGAATACCACGTTTTAGGGAAATACCGCATCTTGCGAACTTATCTTGTTTTTCCTAAACAACACGTTGTAACTCGAAAAGCTTTGGTGTTGCGTGTATATCTAAGCATGTAGTCTCAAAAGAGAATGCACAGGAGAGTTTGCTGTCGAAAGAATATGTAAGAATTCCACGTTATAACATAATACATTGTTGCAGAATGAAGACAAATATGTACGTATTAGAAATACTTAAACTTCACAAGAAGAAATAACGTATCATATAAAATTATCTTGTTTTTCCTAAACAACACGTTGTAACTCGAAAAGATTTAGTGTTGAGTGTATGACTAAGCATGTAGCCTCAAATGAGAATGCACAGGAAAGTTTTATCTCGAATAAATATGTCAGAATACCACGTTTTAAGGAAATCCAGCATTGTGCGATATTATCTTGTTTTTCCTAAACAACATGTTTTAACTCGAAAAGCTTTGATGTTGTGTGTATTCCTAAGTGTGTAGCCTCAGAAGAGAATGCACGGGAGAGTTTTCTCTCGAAAGAATATGTCAGAAAACCACGTTACAAGGAAATACAGTGTTGAAGAGTAAAGACAAATACGTACATATTAGAAATACTTAAAATTTATGAGAAGAAATAACGAATCGTGCAAAATTATCTTGTATTTCCTAAACAACACGTTGTAACTCGAAAAGCCTTGGTGTTGCGTGTATGTCTAAGCGTGTAACTGCAAAAGAGAATGCACAGGAGAGTTTTCTCTCAAAAAAATATTTCAGAATACCTTGTTTTAAGGAAATCCCGCATCCTGCGAAATTATCTTGTTTTTCCTAAACATCACGTTGTAACTCGAAACGTTTTGTGTTGCGTGTATGTGTAAGGGTTCAGCCTCAAAAGAGAAGGCACAGGAGAGTTTTCTCTCTAAAGAATATGTAAGAATTCCTCGTTATAACGGAATACAATGTTGCAGAGTAAAGACAAATACGTACTTATTAGAAATACTTAAACTTTACGTGAAGAAATAATGCATTGAGCAAAATTATGTTGTTTTTACTAAACAACACGTGGTAACTCGAAAAGATTTGGTGTTGCGTGTATGACTAAGCGTTTAGCCTCAAAAGAGAACGCCCAGGAGAGTTTTCTCACGAATGAATATGTCAGAACACCACGTTTTAAGGAAATCCCGCATCATGCGTAATTATCTTGTTTTTACCTAAACAACCAGTTTTAACTCGAAAAGCTTTGGTGTTGCGTGTATGTCTAAGTGTGTAACCCCAGAAGAGAATGCACATAAGAGTTTTCTCTCGAAAGAATATGTCAGAATACCACGTTACAAGGAAATACAGTGTTGCAGAGTAAAGACAAATACATACGTATTAGAAATACTTAAACTTTACGAGAAGAAATAACGCTCCTTACAAAATTATCTTGTATTTCCTAAACAACACGTTGTAATTTGAAACGCTTTGGTGTAGCTTGTTTGTCTCAGCATGTAGCCTCAAAAGAGAATGCACAGGAGAGTTTTCTCTCCAAAGAATATGTAAGAATACTACGTTATAAGGAAATACAGTGTTGCAGAGTAAAGACAAATACTTACTTATTAGAAATACTTAAAATTCACGAGAAGAAATAACGTATCGTACAAAATTAACTTGTATTTCCTAAACAACACGTTGTAACTCGAAAAGATTTGGTGTTGCGTGTATGTCTAAACGTTTAGCCTCAAAAGAGTACCCACAGGATTATTTAGTCTCGAAAAAATATGTCAGAATTCCACGTTTTAAGGAAATCCTGCATCGTGCAAAATTATCTTGTTTTTCCTAAACAACATGTTGTCACTCAAAAAGCTTTGGTGTTGCTTGTATGTCTCAGCGTGTAGCCTCAAAAGAGAACGCACAGGAGAGTTTTCTATTGAAAAAATATGTCAGAATATCACGTTTTATGGAAATCCTGCATCGTGCAAAATTATATTGTTTTTCCTAAACAACACATTACAACTCGAAAAGCTTTGGTGTTTCGTGTATGTCTAAGCGTGTACCCTCAAAAGAGAACGCACAGGAGAGTTTTCTCTCGAAAAAATATGTCAGAATATCACGTTTTAAGAAAATCCCGTATCGGGCGAAATTATCTTGTTTTTCCTAAACAACTTGTTGTAACTCGAAAAGCTTTGGTGTTGCGTTTTGTCTAAGCGTGCAGCCCCAAAACAGAACGCACAGGAGAGTTTTCTCTCGAAAGAATATGTAAGAATACCATGTTATAAGAAAATATAGTGTTGCTGAGTAAAGACAAATAGGTATGTATTGGAAATACTTAAACTTTACGAGAAGAAATACTGCATCGTGCAAAATTATCTTGTTTTTCCTAAACAACACGTTGTAACTCGAAAAGATTTGGTGTTGCGTGTATGTCTAAATGTGTAGCCTCAAAACAGAACCCACAGGAGAATTTTCTTTCGACAAAATATGTCAGAATACCACTTTTTAAGGAAATCCTGCATCGTGCTAAATTATCTTTTTTTTTTCCTAAACAACAGGTTGTAACTCGAAAAGCTTTGTTGATGCGTGCATGTTTAAGCGTGTAGCCTCAAAAGAAAATGCACAGGAGAGTTTTCTCTCGAAAGAATATGTAAGCATACCATGTTATAAGGAAAGACAGTGTTTCAGAGTAAAGACAATTACGTATGTATTGGAAATACTTAAACTTTACGAGAAGAGATAACGCATCGTGCAAAATTATCTCATTTTTCCTAAACAACATGTTGTAACACGAAAAGTTTTTTGTTTTGCGTGTATGTCTAAGCATGTAGCCTCAAAAGAGAATGCCCAGGAGTGTTTTCTCTCCAAAAAATATGTCAGATTACAACGTTTTAACGAAATCCCGCATCGTGGAAAATTATCTTTTATTTCCTAAACAACAGGTTGTAACTCGAAATGCTTTGGTGATGCATGTATGTCTAAGCTTGTAGCCTCAAAAGAGAATGGCCAGGTGAGTTTTCTCTCCAAAAAATATGTCAGAATACCACGTTTTAAGGAAATCCCGCATCGTGCGAAATTATCTTGTTTTTCGTAAACAACATGTTTTAACTTGAAAAGCTTTGGTGTTGCATGTATGTCTAAGTGTGTAGCCTCAAAAGAGAAGACACAGGAGTGTTTTCACTTGCAAGAATATGTAAGAATACCACGTTACAAGAAAAAACAGTTTTTCAGATTAAAGACAAATACGTACATATTAGAAATACTTAAACTTACGAGAAGAAATAATGCATCATACAAAATTATTTAGTATTTCCTAAACAACACGTTGTATCTCGAAAAGATTTGGTGTGGTGTTTATGTCTAAGCATGTTGCCTCAAAAGAGAATGCACAGGAGAGTTTTCTCTCGAAAGAATATGTAAGAATACCATGTTACAAGGAAATACAGTGTTGTAGACCAAGACAAATAAGTATGTAGTAGAAATACTTAAACTTTACAAGAAGAAATAACGCATCGTACAAAATTAACTTGTATTTCCTAAATAACAGGTTGTAACTCGAAAAGATTTGGTGTTGCGTGTATGTCTAAACGTGTAACCTCAAAAGAGAACCCACAGGAGAATTTTCCCTCGAAAAAATGTCAGAATACCACGTTTTAAGGAAATCCAGCATCGTGCGAAATTATATTTTTTTTCCTAAACAACATGTTTTAACTCGAAAAGCTTTGGTGTTGCGTGTACGTCTAAGTGTGTAGCCTCAAAAGAGAATAAACAGGAGAGTTTTCTCTCGAAAAAATATGTCAGAATACCACGTTTTAAGGAAATCCCGCATAGTGCGAAATTATCTTGTTTTTATTAGTCAACACGTTGTAACTCGAAAAGATTTGGTTTTGCGTGTATGTCTAAACGTGTAGCCTCAAAAGAGAACCCACAGGAGAATTTTCTCTCGACAAAATATGTCAGAATACCACCTTTTAAGGAAATCCCGCATCATGTGAAATTATCTTTTTTCCCTAAACAACATGTTGTAACTCGAAAATCTATGGTGATGCGTGTATGTCTAAGTGTGTAGCCTCAAAAGAAAATGCACAGGAGAGTTTTCTCTCAAAAGAATATGTAACAATACCACGTTACAAGGAAATACAGTGTTGCAGAGTAAAGAAAAATACGTACGTATTAGAAATACTTAAACTTTATGAGAAGAAATAATGCATCGTACAAAATTAACTTGTATTTCCTAAACAACACGTTGTAACTCGAAAAGATTTGGTGTTGCGTGTATGTCTATACGTTTAGCCTCAAAAGAGAACCCACAGGATTATTTTCTCTCGTAAAAATATGTCAGAATACCACGTTTTAAGTAAATCCTGCACCGTGCAAATAATCTTGTTTTTCCTAAACAACATGTTGTAAATCGAAAAGCTTTGGTGTTGCTGGTATGTCTCAGCATGTAGCTTCAAAAGAGAATGAACAGGAGAGTTTTCTATCAAAAAAATATGTCAGAATACCACGTTTAAGGAATTCCTGCATCGTGCGAAATTATCTTGTTTTTCCTAAACAACACGTTGTAACTCGAAACGCTTTGGTATAGTTTGTATGTCTCAGCGTATAGCCTCAAAAGGGTACACACAGGAGAGTTTTCTCTCATAAAAATATGTCAGAATACCACGTTTTAAGGAAATCCTGCATCGTGCGAAATTATCTTTTTTTTCCTAAACCACCTGTTTTAACTTGAAAAGCTTTGGTGTTGCGTTTTTCTCTAAGCGTGCAGCCTCAAAAGAGAACGCACAGGACAGTTTTCTCTCAAAAGAATATGTAAGAATACCATGTTATAAGGAAATACAATGTTGCAGATTAATAACAAATATGTACATATTGCAAATACTTAAACTTTACGAGAAGAAATAACACATGGTGCAAAATTATCTTGTTTTTCCTAAACAACACTTTGTAACTTGAAAAACTTTGTGTTACATGTATGTCTAAGCTTGTAGCCTCAAAAGAGAATGTACAGGAGATTTTCTCTCCAAAGACTATGTAAGAATACCACGTTATAAGGAAATACAGTGTTGCAGAGTAAAGACAAATACTTACTTATTAGAAATACTTAAAATTTACGAGAAGAAATAACGCATCGAACAAAATTAACTTGTATTTCCTAAAAAACACATTGTAACTCGAAAAGATTTGGTGTTGCGTGTATGTCTAAACATTTAGCCTCAAAAGAGAACCGACAGGATTATTTACTCTCGAAAAAATATGTCAGAATACCACGTTTTAAGGAAATTCTGCATCGTGCAAAATTATCGGGTTTTTCCTAAACAACATGTTATAACTCGAAAAGCTTTGGTGTTGCTTGTATGTCTCAGCGTGTAGCCTCAAAAGAGTACGCACAGGAGAGTTTTCTCTTGAAAAAATATGTCAGAATACCGTGTTTTAAGGAAATCCTGCATTGTGCGAAATTATCTTGTTTTTCCTAAACAACATGTTTTAACTCGAAAAGCTTGGGTGTTGCGTGTATATCTAAGTGTGTAGCCTCAAAAGAGAATGCACAGGAGAGTTTTCTCTCGCAAGAATATGTAAGAATACCACGTTACAAGGAAATAAAGTTTTGCAGAGTAAAGACAAATACGTATGTATTAGAAATACTTAAACTTTACTAGAAGAAATAACGCATCGTAAAAAATTATCTAGTATTTCCTAAACAACACATTGTAATTGGAAAAGATTTGGTGTGGCGTGTATATCTAAGTGTGTATCCTCAAAAGAGAACGCACAGGAGAATTTTCTCTCAAAAAAAATATGTCAGAATACCACGTTTTAAGGAAATCCCGCATAGTGCAAAATTATCGTATTTTTCCTAAAAAACACTTTGTAACTCGAAAAGATGTGGTGTTGCGCATATGTCTAAACGTGTAGCCTCAAAAGAGAACCAAAGGAGAATTTTCTCTCGACAAAATATATCAGAATACCACGGTTTAAGGAAATCCCGCATCATGTGAAATTATCTTTTTTTCCTAAACAACACGTTGTAACTCGAAAAGCTTTGGTGATGCGTGTATGTCTAAGTATGTAGCCTCAAAAGAGAACGCACAGGAGAGTTTTCTCTCCAAAAAATATGTCAGAATACCACGTTTTAAGGAAATCCCGCATCGTGCGAAATTATCTTGTTTTTCCTAAACAACATCTTTTAACTCGAAAAGCTTTGGTGTTACGTGTATGTGTAAGCGTGTAGCCTCAAAAGAAACACACAGGAGAGTTTTCTCTCGAAAAAATATGTAATAGTACCACGTTACAAGGAAATACAGTTTTGCAGAGTAAAGACAAATATGTACATATTAGAAATACTTAAACTTACGAGAAGAAATTAAGCATCGTACAAAATTATCTAGTATTTCCTAAACAACAAGTTGTAACTCGAAAAGATTTGGTGTGGCCTGTATGTCTAAGGGTGTAGCCTCAAAATAGAACCGACAGGAGAATTTTCTCTTGGAAAAATATGTCAGAATACCACGTTTTAAGGAAATCCTGCATCGTGCGAAATTATTTTTTTCCCTAAAAACATGTTTTAACTCAAAATCTTTGGTGTTGCGTGTATGTCTAAGTGTGTAGCCTCAAAAGACAATGCACAGGAGAGTTTTCTCTCGCAAGAATATGTAAGAATACCACGTTACAAGGAAATAAAGTTTTGCAGAGTAAAACAAATATGTACATATTCGAAATACTTAAACTTAACAAGAAGAAATAATGCATCATACAAAATTATCTAGTATTTCCTAAAGAACAAGTTGTAACTCAAAAAGATTTGGTGTGGCAGTATGTCTAAGCGTGTAGCCTCAAAATAGAACCGACAGGAGAATTTTCTCTCAGAAAAATATGTCAGAATACCACGTTTTAAGGAAATCCTGCATAGTGCGAAATTATTTTGTTTTTCCTAAACAACACATTGTAATTCGACAAGATTTGGTGTTGCGTGTATTTCTAAGCGTGTAGCCTCAAAAGAGAACGCACAGGAGAGTTTTCTATCGAAAGAATATGTAAGAATACCACGTTACAAGGAAATACAGTTTTTCAGAGTAAAGACTAATACGTACATATTAGAAATACTTAAACTTTACTAGTAGAAATAACGCATCGTAAAAAATTATCTAGTATTTCCTAAACAACACATTGTAATTGGAAAAGATTTGGTGTGGCGTGTATGTCTAAGTGTGTATCCTCAAAAGAGAACGCACAGGAGAATTTTCTCTCAAAAAAATATGTCAGAATACGACGTTTTAAGGAAATCCCGCATAGTGCAAAATTATCTTGTTTTTCCTGAAAAACACTTTGTAACTCGAAAAGATGTGGTGTTGCGTGTATGTCTAAATGTGTAGCCTCAAAAGAGAACCAAAGGAGAATTTTCTCTCGACAAAATATGTCAGAATACCACGGTTTAAGGAAATCCCGCATCATGTGAAATTATCTTTTTTTTCCTAAACAACAGGTTGTAACTCGAAAGGATTTGGTGTTGCATGTATATCTAAGCATGTAGCCTCAAAATAGAATGCACAGGAGAGTTTTATCTCGAAAAAATATGTCAGAATACCACGTTTTAAGGAAATCCCGCATCTTGCGAAATTATCTTGTTTTTCCTAAACAACAGGATGTAACTCGAAAAGCTTTGGTGTTGCATGTATGTCTAAGTGTTTAGCCTCAAAAGAGAACGAACAGGAGAGTTTTCTCTCGAAAGAATATGTAAGAATACCACGTTATAAGGAAATACAGTGTTGCAGATTAAAGACAAATACATATGCATTAGAAATACTTAAACTTTACGAGAAGATATGACACATCGTAAAAAATTATCTTTTATTTCCTAAACAACATGTTGTAACTCAGAAAGATTTGGTGTTTTGTGTATGTCTAAATGTGTAGCCTCAAAAGTGAACCCACAGGAGAATTTTCTCTTGAAAAAATACGTCAGAATACCACGTTTTAAGGAAATCCTGCATCCTGCGAAATTATCTTGTTTTTTTCTAAACAACACGTTGTAACTCGAAAAGCTTTGGTGTAGCTTGTATGTCTCAGCGTGTAGCCTCAAAAGAGAACACACAGGAGAGTTTTCTCTCAAAAAAATATATCTGATTACCACGTTTTAAGGAAAATCTGCATCGTGCGAAAGTATCTTTTTTTTCCTAAACAACTTGTTGTAACTCGAAAGCTTTGGTGTTGCGTTTTTTTCTAAGCATGCAGTCTCAAAAGAGAACGCACAGGACAGTTTTCTCTCAAAAGAATATGTAAGAATACCACGTTATAAGGAAATACAGTGTTGCAGATTAAAGACATATACGAACATATTGGAAATACTTAAACTTTACAAGAATAAATAACGCATCATGCAAAATGATCTTGTTTTTCCTAAACAACACGTGGTAACTCGAAAAGATGTGGTGTTGCGTGTATGTCTAAGCATGTAGCCTCAAAAGAGAACACACAGGAGAGTTTTCTCTCGAAAGAATATGTAAGAATACCATGCTACAAGGAAATACAGTGTTGCAGAGTAAAGACAAATACGTACATATTAAAAATACTTAAACATTAAGAGAAAAATTAATCATCGTAAAAAATTATCTTGTTTTTCCTAAACAACACTTTGTAATTCGAAAATATTTGGTGTTACGTGTATGTCTAAGCTTGTAGTCTCAAAAGAGAACGCACAGGAGAGTTTTCCCTCGAAAACATAAGTCAGAACACCACGTTTTAAGGAAATCCTGCATCATGCGAAATTATCTTGTTTATTCTAAACAGCACGTTGTAACTCGAAAAGCTTTGGTGTAGCTTGTATGTCTCAGCGTGTAGCCTCAAAAGAGAACACACAGGAGAGTTTTCTCTCGAAAAAATATGTCAGAATGCCACGTTATAAGGAAATCCTGCATCGTGCGAAATTATCTTTTTTTTTTCCTAAACAACATGTTTTAACTCAGAAAGCTTTGGTTTTGCATGTATGTCTAAGTGTGTAGCCTCAAAAGAGAATGCACAGGAGACTTTTCTCTCGCAAGAATATGTAAGAATACCACGTTACAAGAAAATACAATTTTGCGGAGTAAAACAAATACGTACATATTAGAAATACTTAAACTTTACAAGAAGAAATAATGCATCATGCAAAATTATCTAGTATTTCCTAAACAACACGTTGTAACTCGAAAGGATTTGGTGTGGCATGTGTGTCTAAGCGTGTAGCCTCAAAAGAGAACCCAGAGGAGAATTTTCTCTCGAAAAATATGTCAGAATACCACGTTTTAAGGAAATCCTGCATCGTGCGAAATTATCTTGTTTTTCCTAAACAACACATTGTAATTCGAAAAGCTTTGGTGTTGCGTTTATGTCTAAGTGTGTAGCCTCAAAAAGGAATGCACAGGAGAGTTTTCTCTTGAAAAAATATGTCAGAATACCACGATTTATGGAAATCCCGCATCGTGCGAAATTATCTTGTTTTTCTTAAACAAGACAGTTTAACTCGAAAAGCTTTGGTGTTGCATGTATGTCTAAGCGTGTAGCCTCAAAAGAGAACGCACAGGAGAGTTTTCTCTCGAAAGAATATATAAGAATACCATGTTATAAGGAAATACAATGTTGCAGAGCAAAGACAAATAGGTACATATTGGAAATACTTAAACTTTACGAAAAGAAATAACGCATCGTGCAAAATTATCGTGTTGTTCCTAAGCAACACGTTGAAACTCGAAAAGATTTGGTGTTGCGTGTATGTCTAAGCTTGTAGCCTCAAAAGAGAATGCACAGGAGAGTTTTCTCCCGAAAAAATATGTCAGAATACCACGTTTTAAGGAAAACCTGCCTCGTGCAAAATTATCTTGTATTTCCTAAACAACATGTTGTAACTCGAAAAGCTTCGGTGTTGCTTGTATGTCTCAGCATGTAGCCTCAAAAGAGAACACACAGGACAGTTTTATCTCAATAGAATATGTAGGAATACCACATTATAAGGAAATCCTGCATCGTGCGAAATTATCTTGTTTTTCGTAATCAACACGTTGTAACTCGAAAAGCTTTGGTGTAGCTTGTATGTCTCAGCGTGTAGCCTCAAAAGAGAACACATAGGAGAGTTTTCTCTCGAAAAAATATGTCGGAATACCACCTTTTAAAGAAATCCTGCATCGTGCGAAATTATTTTTTTTTTCCTAATCAACATGTTTTAACTCAAAAAGCTTTGGTGTTGCGTGTATTTCTAAGTGTGTAGCCTCAAAAGAGAATACACAGGAGAGTTTTCTCTCGCAAGAATATGTAAGAATACCACGTTACAAGGAAATACAGTTTTGAAGAGTAAAACAAATATGTACATATTCGAAATACTTAAACTTAACAAGAAGAAATAACGCATCATACAAAATTATCTAGTATTTCCTAAACAACACATTGTAACTCGAAAAGATTTGGTGTGGCGTGTATATCTAAGCATGTAGCCTCAAAACAGAACCGACAGGAGAATTTTCTCTCGAAATAATATGTCAGAATACCACGTTTTAAGGAAATCCTGCATCGTGCGAAATTATCTTGTTTTTCCTAAACAACACGTTGTAATTCGAAAAGCTTTGGTGTTGCCTGTATGTCTAAGCGTGTAGCCTCAAAAGAGAACGCACAGGAGAGTTTTCTATCGAAAGAATATGTAAGAATACCACGTTACAAGGAAATACACTGTTGTAGAGTAAAGACAAATAAGTATGTATTAGAAATACTTAAACATTAAGAGAAGCAATAAAGCATCGTACAAAATTATCTTGTATTTCCTAAACAACACATTGTAACTCGAAAAGATTTGGTGTTGCGTGTATGTCTAAGCCTGTAAGTAGCCTCAAAAGAGAACGCACAGGAGAGTTTTCTCTCAAAAAAATATGTCAGAATACCACATTTTAAGGAAATCTCGCATCGTGCAAAATTATCTTGTTTTTCTTAAACAACACGTTGTATCTCGAAAAGCTTTGGTGTTGCGTGTATGTCTAAGCGTGTATCCTCAAAAGAGAACGCACAGGAGAGTTTTCTTTCGAATGAATATATAAGAATACCATGTTATAAGGAAATACAGTGTTGCAGAGTAAAGACAAATACGTACGTAAAGGAAATACTTAAACTTTATGAGAAGAAATAATGCATAATACATAATATTCTTTTATTTCCTAAACAACATGTTGTAACTCGAAAAGACTTGGTGTTCCATGTATGTCTAAGCATGTAGCCTCAAAAGAGAATGCACAGGAGAGTTTTCTCTCGAAAAATATGTCAGAATACCACGTTTTAAGGAAATCCCGCATCTTGCGAAATTATCTTGTTTTTCCTAAACAACACTTGTAACTCGAAAAGCTTTGGTGTTGCGTGTATGTCTAAGTGTCTAGCCTCAAAAGAGAACAAACAGGAGAGTTTTCTCTCTAAAGAATATGTAGGAATACCACGTTATAAGGAAATACAGTGTTGCAGAGTAAAGAAAATACATATGTATTAGAAATTCTTAAACTTATGAGAAGAAATAACGCATCATAAAAAATTATCTTGTATTTCCTAAACAACATGTTGTAACTTGAAAAGATTTGGTGTTGTGTGTATGTCTAAATGTGTAGCCTCAAAAGAGAACCCACAGGAGAATTTTCTCTTGAAAAAATATGTCAGAATACCACGTTTTAAGGAAATC
Source organism: Apodemus sylvaticus (assembly GCF_947179515.1). NCBI lineage: Eukaryota > Metazoa > Chordata > Mammalia > Rodentia > Muridae > Apodemus > Apodemus sylvaticus. The sequence goes on along the minus strand of NC_067488.1, from coordinate 79,570,646 downwards.
ATGCATCCTGCGAAATTATCTTGTTTTTTCTAAACAACACGTTGTAACTCGAAAAGCTTTGGTGTAGCTTCTATGTCTCAGCGTGTAGCCTCAAAAGAGAACACACAGGAGAGTTTTCTCTTGAAAAAATATGTCTGAATACCATGTTTTAAGGAAATCCTGCATCGTGCAAAATTATCTTTTTTTTTCCTAAACAACTGTTGTAACTCAAAAACTTTGGTGTTGCATTTTTGTCTAAGCGTGCAGGCTCAAAAGAGAATGCACAGGACAGTTTTCTCTCAAAGAATATGTAATAATACCACGTTATAAGGAAATACAGTGTTGCAGATTAAAGACATATACGTACGTTTTGGAAATACTTAAACTTTACAAGAAAAAATAAGGCAGCGTACACAATTATCTTGTTTTTCCTAAACAACACGTGGTAACTCGAAAAGATGTGGTGTTGCGTGTATGTCTAAGCAAGTAGCCTCAAAAGAGAATGGACAGGAGAGTTTTCTCTTGAAAGAATATGTAAGAATACCATGTTACAAGGAAATTCAGTGTTGCAGAGTAAAGACAAATACGTACATATTAGAAATACTTAAACATTAAGAGAAAAAATGAAGCATCGTAAAAAATTATCTTGTTTTTCCTAAACAACACGTTGTAATTCGAAAATATTTGGTGTTGCGTGTATGTCTAAGTTTGTAGCCTAAAAAGAGAATGCACAGGAGAGTTTTCCCTCGAAAACATAAGTCAGAATACCACGTTTTAAGGAAATCCTGCATCATGCGAAATTATCTTGCTTTTTCTATACAGCACGTTGTAACTCGAAAAGCTTTGGTGTAGCTTGTATGTCTCAGCGTGTAGCCTCAAAAGAGAACACACAGGAGAGTTTTCTCTCGAAAAAATATGTCAGAATACCACGTTTTAATGAAATCCTGCATCATGCGAAATTATCTTTTTTTTTTCCTAAACAACATGATTTAACTCAAAAAGCTTTGGTTTTGCGTGTATGTCTAAGTGTGTAGCCTCAGAAGAGAATGCACAGGAGAGTTTTCTCTTGCAAGAATATGTAAGAATACCACGTTACAAGGAAATACAGTTTAGCAGAGTAAAACAAATACGTACATATTAGAAATACTTAAACTTTACAAGAAGAAATAACGCATTATACAAAATTATCTAGAATTTCCTAAACAACACGTTGTAACTCGAAATGATTTCGTGTGGCGTGTATGTCTAAGCGTGTATCCTCAAAAGAGAACGCACAGGAGAATTTTCTCTCGAAAAAATATGTCAGAATACTACGTTTTAAGGAAATCCTGCATTGTGCGAAATTATCTTGTTTTTCCTAAACAACACGTTGTAAATCGAAAAGCGTTGGTGTTGCGTATATGTCTAAGCATGTAGCCTCAAAAAGGAACGCACAGGAGAATTTTCTCTTGAAAAAATATGTCAGAATACCACGATTTATGGAAATCCCGCATCATGTGAAATTATCTTGTTTTTCTTAAACAAGACATTGTAACTCGAAAAGCTTTGGTGATGCGTGTATGTCTAAGCTTGTAACCTCAAAAGAGAACGCACAGGAGAGTTTTCTCTCGAAAGAATATGTCAGAATACCACGTTTCAAGGAAATCCTGCATCCTGTGAAATTATCATGTTTTTCCTAAACAAGACGTTGTAACTCGAAAAGCTTTGGTATAGCTTGTATGTCTCAGCGTGTAGCCTCGAATCAGAACACACAGGAGAGTTTTCTCTCGAAAAAATATGTATGAATACCACGTTTTAAGGAAATCCTGCATCGTGTGAAATTATCTTTTTATTCACTAAACAACATGTTGTAACTTGAAATGCTTTGGTGTTGCTTGTATGTTTCAGCGTGTAGCCTCAAAAGAGAACGCACAGAAGAGATTTCTGTCGAAAAATTATGTCAGAATACCACTTTTTAAGGAAATCCTGCATCGTGTGAAATTATCTTTTTTCCGCTAAACAACATGTTTTAACTCGAAAAGCTTTGGTGTTGCATGTATGTCTAAGTGTGTAGCCTCAAAAGAGAATGCACAGGAGAGTTTTCTCTCGCAAGAAATTGTAAGAATACCACGTTACAAGGAAATACAGTTTTGCAGATTAAAGCAAATACGTACCTATTAGAAATACTTAAACTTTTCAAGAAGAAATAATGCATTGTAAAAAATTATCTAGTACTTCCTAAACAACACATTGTAACTCGAAAAGATTTGGCGTCGCGTGTATGTCTAAGCATGTAGCCTTAAAAGAGAATGCACAGGAGAGTTTTCTCTCGAAAGAATATGTCAGAATACCACGTTTTAAGGAAATCCTGCATCCTGCGAAATTATCATGTTTTTCCTAAACAAGACGTTCTAACTCGAAAAGCTTTCGTATAGCTTGTATGTCTCAGCGTGTAGCCTCAAAACAGAACACACAGGAGAGTTCTCTCTCGAAAAAATATATCAGAATACCACGTTTTAAGGAAATCCTTCATCCTGCGAAATTATCTTTTTATTTCCTAAACAACATGTTGCAACTCTAAATGCTTTGGTGTTGCTTGTATGTTTCAGCGTGTAGTCTCAAAAGAGAAGGCACAGGAGAGATTTCTGTCGAAAAAATATGTCAGAATACCACGTTTTAAGGAAATCCTGCATCGTGCGAAATTATCTTTTTTTCTCTAAACAACATGTTTTAACTCGAAAAGCTTTGTTTTTGTGTGTATGTCTAAGTGTGTAGCCTCAAAAGAGGATGCACAGGAGAGTTTTCTCTCGCAAGAAATTGTAAGAATACCACGTTACAAGGAAATACAGTTTTGCGGATTAAATCAAATAAGTACCTATTAGAAATACTTAAACTTGTCAAGAAGAAATAACGCATTATAAAAAATAATATCTAGTACTTCCTAAACAACACGTTGTAACTCGAAAAGATTTGTTGTGGCGTGTATGTCTAAGCATGTAGCCTCAAAATAGAATGCACAGGAGAGGTTTCTCTCGAAAGAATATGTAAGAATACCACGTTACAAGGAAATGCAGTGTTGCAGAGTAAAGACAAATACGTACATATTAGAAATACTTAAACATTACGAGAAGAAATAAAGCATCGTAAAAAATTATCTTGTATTTCCTAAACAACACATTGTAACTCGAAAAGATTTGGTGTTGCGTGTATGTCTAAGCATGCAGCCTTAAAAGAGAATGCACAGGAGAGTTTTATCTCGAAAAAATATGTCAGAATACCACGTTTTAAGGAAATCCTTCATTGTGCGAAATTATCTTGTTTTTCCTATACAACACATTGTATCTCCAAAAGCTTTGGTGTTGCGTGTATGTCTAAACGTATAGCCTCCAAAGAGAACCCACAGGAGAATTTTCTCTCTACAAAATATGACAGAATACCACGTTTTAAGGAAATCCCGCATCATGCGAAATTATCTTGTTTTTCTTAAACAACACGTAACTCGAAAAGATTTTGTGTTGCGTGTCTAAGCTTGTAGCCTCCAAAGAGAACGCACAGGAGAGTTTTTTCTCCAGAAAATATGTCAGAATTCCACGTTTTTAGGAAATCCCGCATCGTGGAAAATTATCTTGTTTTTCTTAAACAACACGTTGTAACTCGAAAAGCTTTGGTGTTGCGTGAATGTCTAAGTGTGTAGCCTCAAAAGAGAATGCACAGGAGATTTTTCTCTCGAAAGAATATGTAAGAATAACAAGTTATAAGGAAATACAGTGTTGCAGATTAAAGACAAATACGTACATATTGGAAATACTTAAACTTTACGAGAAGAAATAACACATCGTGCAAATTTATCTTGTTTTTCCCTAAACAATGCGTTGTAACTCGAAAAGATTTTGTGTTACGTGTATGTCTAAGCTTGTAGCCTCAAAAGAGAATGCACAGGAGAGTTTTCTCTCGAAAAAATATGTCAGAATACCACGTTTTAAGGAAATCTTGCATCATGCGAAATTATCTTGTTTTTCCTAAACAACATGTTTTAACTCGAAAAGCTTTGGTGTTGCGAGTATGTCTAAGTGTGTAGCCTCAAAAGAGAATGCACAGGAGAGTTTTCTCTTGCAAGAATATGTAAGAATACCACATTACAAGGAAATACAATTTTGCAGAGTAAAGACAAATACGTACATATTAGAAATACTTAAACTTTATGATAAGAAATAACGCATCATACACAATTATCTTGTATTTCTTAAACAACACGTTGTAATTCAAAATGATTTGGTGTTGCGTGTATGACTAAGCGTTTAGCCTCAAAAGAATACTCACCGGAGAGTTTTCTCTCGAAAGAATATGTCAGAATACCACGTTATAAGGAAATACAGTGTTGCAGAGCAAAGACAAATATGTACATATTAAAAATACTTAAACTTTACGAGAAGAAATAATGCATCGTAAGAAATTATCTTGTATTTCCTAAACAACACGTTGTAACTCGAAAAGATTTGGTGTAGTGTGTATGTCTAAATGTGTACCCTTAAAAGAAAACGCACAGGAAAGTTTTTTCTCAAAAAAAATATGACAGAATTCCACGTTTTAAGGAAATCCTGCATCGTGTGAAATTATCTTCTTTTTCCTGAACAACACGTTGTAACTCGAAAAGCTTTGGTGTAGCTTGTATGTCTCAGTGTGTAGCTTCAAAAGAGAATACACAGGAGAGTATTCTCTCTAAAAATATGTCAGAATACCACGTTTTAAGGAAATCCTGCATCATGCAAAATTATCATTTTTTCTAAACAACTTGTTTTAACTCGAAAAGCTTTGGTGTTGCGTTTTTGTCTAAGCGTACAGCCTCAAAAGAGAACGCACAGGACAGTTTTCTCTCAAAAGAATATGTAAAAATACCATGTTATAAGGAAATACAGTGTTGCAGATTAAAAACAAATACGTACATATTGGAAATACTTAAACTTTATGAGAAGAAATAACGCATCATGCAAAATTATCTTGTTTTTCATAATCAACACGTTGTAACTCGAAAAGATTTTGTGTTATGTGTATGTCTAAGGTTGTATCCTCAAAAGAGAACGCACAGGAGACTTTTCTCTCGAAATAATAGGTCAAAATATCACGTTTTAAGGAAATCCCGAATCATGCGAAATTATCTTTTTTTCGAGTTTTCTCTCGAAAGAATATGTAAGAATTCCACGTTATAACGTAATACAGTGTTGCAGAGTGAAGACAAATATGTACGTATTAGAAATACTTAAACTTTAGGAGAAGAAATTACGCATCATGCAAAATTAGCTTGTTTTTCCTAAACAACACGTTGTAACTCCAAAATATTTGGTGTTGAGTGTATGACTAAGCTTGTAGCCTCAAAGGAGAACGCACAGGAGAGTTTTATCTCGAAAAAACATGTCAGAATACCTCGTTTAAAGGAACTCCAGCATTGTGCGATATTATCTTTTTTTTTCCTAAACAACACGTTTTAACTCGAAAAGCTTTGGTGTTGTGTGTATGCCTAAGTGTGTAACTCGAAAAGCTTTGGTGTTGCGTGTATGTGTAAAGGTTCAGCCTCAAAAGAGAATGCACAGGAGAGTTTTCTCTCGAAAGAATATGTAAGAATACCACGTTATAAGGAAATACAATGTTGCAGAGTAAAGACAAATACACCCATATTAGAAATACTTAATATTTATGAGAAGAAATAATGCATCGTGCAAAATTATCTTGTATTTCCTAAAGAACACGTTTTAACTCGAATAGATTTTGTGTTGCGTGTATGTCTAAGCATGTAGCCTCAAAAGAGTACGCAAAGGAGTGTTTTCTCTCACAAAAATATGTTAGAATACCACGTTTTGAGGTAATCCAGCATCGTGCGAAATTATCTTGTTTTTCCTACACAACATGTTGTAACTCGAAAAGCTTTGGTGTTGCGTGTATGTCTAAGCATGTAACTGCAAAAGAGAATGCACAGGAGAGTTTTCACTCGAAAGAATATGTAAGAATACCACATTACAAGGAAATACAGTGTTGCGAGTAAAGACAAATACGTACATATTAGAAATACTTAAACTTACGAGAAGAAATAACGCTCCATACAAAATTATCTTGTATTTCCTAAACATGAAGAAATAACGCATCGTACAAAATTATCTTGTATTTCCTAAACAACACGTTGTAACTCGAAAAGACTTGGTGTTGCATGTATGTCTAAGCTTGTAGCCTCAAAAGAGAACGCACAGGAGAGTTTTCTCTCTAATGAATATGCAAGAATACCTCGTTATAAGGATACAGTGTTGCAGAGTAAATACAAATACGTACGTATTCGAAATACTTAAACCTTACGAGAAGAAATAACACATCGTACAAAATTATCTTGTTTTTCCTAAACAACACGTTGTAACTCGAAAAGATTTGGTGTTGCGTGTATGACTAAGCGTGCAGCCTCAAAAGAGAATGCACAGGAGAATTTTCTCTCGAAAGAATATGTAAGAATACCAAGTTATAATGAAATACAGTGTTGCAGAGTAAAGACAAATACGTACATATTTGAAATACTTAAACTTTACAAGAAGAAATAATGCATTATGCAAAATTATCTTGTTTTTCCTAAACAACACATTGTAACCCGAAAAGATTTGCTGTTGCGTGTATGACTAAGCGTGTAGCCTCAAAAGAGAATGCACAGGAGAGTTTTCTCTTGAAAAAATATGTCAGAATACCAAGTTTTATGGAAATCCAGCATTGTGCGAAATTATCTTGTTTTTCCTAAACAACACGTTTTAACTCAAAACGCTTTAGTGTTGCGTGTATGTCTAAGCTTCTAGCCTCAAAAGAGAACGCACAGGAGAGTTTTCTCTCGAAAAAACATGTCAGAATACCCCGTTTTATGGAAATCGCTCATTGTGTGAAATTATCTTGTTTTTCCTAAACAACACGTTGTAAGTTGAAAAGCTTTGGTGTTGCCTGTATGTCTAAGCGTGTAGCCTCAAAAGAGAATGCACAGGAGTGTTTTCTCTCGAAAGAATATGTAAGAATGCCCCGTTATAAGCAAATACAGTGCTGCAGAGTAAAGACAAATACGTAAGTATTAGAAATACTTGAACTTTACGAGAAGAAATATCGCATCGTACAAAATTATCTTGTACATCCTAAACAACACGTTGTAACCTGAAAAGAATTGGTGTTGCTTGTCAGTCTAAATGTGTAGCCTCAAAAGAGAACCCAAAGGAGAATTTTCTCTCCAAAAAATATGTCAGAATACCACGTTTTAAGGAAATCCCACATCGTGCGAAATTATCTTGTTTTTCCTAAACAACATGTTGTAACTCGAAAAGCTTTGGTGTTGCGTGTATATCTAAGCAGTAGCCTCAAAAGAGATTGAAGAGGACAGATTTCTCTCGAAAGAATATGAAAGAATACCACGTTATACGGAAATACAGTGTTGCAGAGTAAAGACAAATACGTACGTATTTGAAATACTTAAAATTTACGAGAAGAAATAATGCATCCTGTAAAATTATCTTGTTTTTCCTAAACAACACGTTGTAACTAGAAAATATTTGGTGTTGCGTGTATGTCTAAATGTGTAGCCTCCAAACAGAACCCACAGGAGTATTTTCTCTCGAGAAAATTTGTCAGAATACCACATTTTAAAGAAATCCTGCATCGTGCGAAATTATCTTGTTTTTCCTAAACAACGCATTGTAACTCGAAAAGCTTTGGTGTTGTGTGTAAGTCTAAGCGTGTAACCTCAAAAGAGAATGCACAGGAGAGTTTTCTCTCAAAAAAAATATGTCAGAATACCACGTTCAAGAAAATCCCGTATCGTGTGAAATTATCTTGTTTTCCTAAACAACTTGTTGTAACTCCAAAAGATTTGGTGTTGCGTTTTTGTCTAAGCGTGCAGCCTCAAAAGAAAATGCACAGGAGAATTTTCTCTCAAAAGAATATGTAAGAATACCACGTTATAAGGAAATATAGTGTTGCAGAGTAAAGACAAATACGTACATATTGGAAATACTTAAACTTTACCAGAAGAAATAACTCATCGTGCAAAATTATCTTGTTTTTCCTAAACAACACGTTGTTACTCGAAAAGATTTGGTGTTGCCTGTATGACTAAGGGTGCAGCCTCAAAAGAGAATGCACAGGAGAATTTTCTCTCGAAAGAATATGTAAGAATACCAAGTTATCATGAAATACAGTGTTGCAGAGTAAAGACAAATACGTACATATTTGAAATACTTAAACTTTACTAGAAGAAATAATGCATCATGCAAAATTATCTTGTTTTTCCTAAACAACACATTGTAACCCGAAATGATTTGCTGTTGCGTGTATGACTAAGCATGTAGCCTCAAAAGAGAACGCACAGGAGAGTTTTCTCTCGAAAAAATATGTCAGAATACCACGTTTTAAGGAAATCCAGCATTGTGCGAAATTATCTTGTTTTTCCTAAACAACACGTTTTAACTCAAAAAGCTTTGGTGTTGCGTTTATGTCTAAGTGTGTAGCCTCAGAAGATAATGCACAGAAGAGTTTTCTCTCGAAAGAATATGTCAGAATACCACGTTACAAGGAAATACAGTGTTGCAGAGTAAAGACAAATACATACGTATTAGAAATACTTAAACTTTACGAGAAGAAATAACGCTCCTTACAAAATTATCTTGTATTTCCTAAAAAACAAGTTGAAATTTGAAAAAGATTTTGTGTTGAGTGTATGTCTAAGGTTGTAGCCTCAGAAGGGAATGCACAGGAGAGTTTTCTCTTGAAAAAATATGTCAGAATACCATGTTTTAAGGAAATCCCGCATCTTGCGAAATTATCTTGTTTTTCCTTTACAACATGCTGTAACTCAAAAAGATTTGTTGTTGCATGTATATCTAATTGTGCAGCCTCAAAAGAGAATGCACAGGAGTTTTCTCTCAAAAAACATGTCAGAATACACTGTTTTAAGGAAATCGCTCATCGTGCGAAATTATCTTGTTTTTCCTAAACAACACGTTGTAACTCGAAAAGCTTTGGTGTTGAGTGTATGTCTTAAGTGTGTAGCCTCAGAAGAGAACGCACAGGAGAGTTTTCTCTCAAAATAATATGTAAGAATACCCTGTTACAAGGAAATACAGTGTTGCATATTAAAGACATATACGTACATATTGGAAATACTTAAACTTTATGAGAAGAAATAAAGCATCGAGCATAATTATCTTGTTTTTCCTAAATAACACGTTGTAACTCGAAAAGATTTGGTGTTGAGTGTATGTCTAAGCGTGTAGCCTCAAAAGAGAATGCACAGGAGAGTTTTCTCTCGAAAAAACATGTCAGAATACCCCGTTTTATGGAAATCGCTCATTGTGCGAAATTATCTTCTTTTTCCTAAACAACACGTTGTAAGTTGAAAAGCTTTGGTGTTGCCTGTATGTCTAAGCGTGTAGCCTCAAAAGAGAACACACAGGAGCGTTTTCTCTCGAAAGAATATGTAAGAATACCACGTTATAAGCAAATGCAGTGCTGCAGAGTAAAGACAAATACGTAAGTATTAGAAATACTTAAACTTTACCAGAAGAAATATCGCATCGTACAAAATTATCTTGTACATCCTAAACAACACGTTGTAACCTGAAAAGATTTGGTGTTGCTTGTAAGTGTAAATGTGTTGCCTCAAAAGAGAACCCAAAGGAGAATTTTCTCTCCAAAAAATATGTCAGAATACCACGTTTTAAGGAAATCCCGCATCGTGCGAAATTATCTTGTTTTTCCTAAACAACATGTTGTAACTCAAAACGCTTTGGAGTTGCGTGTATGTCTAAGCAGTAGCCTCAAAAGAGATTGAAGAGGACAGTTTTCTCTCGAAAGATTATGAAAGAATACCACGTTATAAGGAAATACAGTGTTGCAGAGTAAAGACAAATACGTACGTATTAGAAATACTTAAAATTACGAGAATAAATAATGCATCCTGTAAAATTATCTTGTTTTTCCTAAACAACAAGTTGTAACTAGAAAATATTTGGTGTTGCGTATATGTCTAAATGTGTAGCCTCCAAAGAGAACCCACAGGAGTATTTTCTCTTGAGAAAAAATGCCAGAATACCACGTTTTAAAGAAATACTGCATCGTGCGAAATTATCTTTTTTTTCCTAAACAACACTTTGTAACTCGAAAAGCTTTGGTGTTGCGTGTATGTCTAAGCGTGTAACCTCAAAAGAGAACGCACAGGAGAGTTTTCTCTCAAAAAAAATATGTCAGAACACCACGTTTAAGAAAATCCCGTATCGTCCGAAATTATCTTGTTTTTCCTAAACAACTTGTTGTAATTCCAAAAGATTTGGTATTGCGTTTTTGTCTAAGCGTGCAGCCTCAAAAGAAAACGCACAGGAGAGTTTTCTCTCGAAAGAATATGTAGGAATACCACGTTATAAGGAAATATAGTGTTGCAGAGTAAAGACAAATACGTACGTATTGGAAATACTTAAACTTTACCAGAAGAAATAACTCATCGTGCAAAATTATCTTGTTTTTCCTAAACAACACGTTGTAACTCGAAATGATTTGGTGTAGCTTGTATGTCTCAGCTTGTAGCCTCAAAAGAGAACGCACAGGAGAGTTTTCTCTCTAAAGAATATGTAAGAATACCACGTTATAAGGAAATACAGTCTTGCAGAGTAAAGACAAATACTTACTTATTAGAAATACTTAAAATTTACAAGAAGAAATAACGCTTCGTACAAAATTAACTTGTATTTCCTAAACAACAAGTTGTAACTCGAAAAGATTTAGTGTTGCGTGTATGTCTAAATGTTTAGCTTCAAAAGAGAACCCACAGGATTTTTTACTCTCAAAAAAATATGTCAGAATAACACGTTATAAGAAAATCCCGTATCGTGCGAAATTATCTTGTTTTTCCTAAACAACTTGTTGTAACTCGAAAAGCTTTTGTGTTGCGTTTTTGTCTAAGCGTGCAGCCTCAAAAGAGAAAGCACAGGAGAGTTTTATCTCGAAAGAGTATGTAAGAATACCAGGTTATAAGGAAATATAGTGTTGCAGAGTAAAGACAAATACGTACGTATTGGAAATACTTGAAGTTTATGAGAAGAAATAACGCATCGTGCAAAATTATCTTGATTTTCCTAAACAACACGTTGTAACTCGAAAAGATTTGGTGTTGCGTGTATATCTAAACGTGTAGCCTCAAAAGAGAATGCACCGGAGAGTCAGAATACCACGTTTTAAGGAAATCCTACATCGTGCGAAATTATCTTGTTTTTCCTAAACAACACGTTGTAACTCGAAATGCTTTGGTGTTGCTTGTATGTCTCAGTGTGTAGCCTCAAAGAGAAGGCACAGGAGAGTTTTCTATCCAAAGAATATTTAAGAATACCACGTTATAAGGAAATACAGTGTTGCAGAGTAAAGACAAATACTTACTTATTAGAAATACTTAAAATTTATAAGAAGAAATAACGCATCGTACAAAATTAACTTGTATTTCACAAACAACACGTTGTAACTCGAAAGGATTTGGTGTTGCGTGTATGTCTAAACGTTTAGCCTCAAAAGAGAACCCACAGTACTATTTACTCTCGAAAAAATATGTCAGAATGCCACGTTTTAAGGAAATCCTGCATCGTGCAAAATTATCTTGTTTTTCCTAAACAACATGTTGTAACTCGAAAGGCTTTGGTGTTGCTTGTATGTCTCAGCGTGTAGTCTCAAAAGAGAACTCACAGGAGAGTTTTCTATAAAAAAATATGTCAGAGTACCACGTTTTAAGGAAATCCTGCATCGTGAGAAATTATCTTGTTTTTACTGAACAACACGTTACAACTCGAAAAGCTTTGGTGTTGCATTTATGTCTAACCGTGTACCCTAAAAAGAGAACAAACAGGAGAGTTTTCTCTCGAAAAAATATGTCAGAATACCCCGTTTTAAGGAAATCCTGCATCGTGCGATGTTATCTTTTTTTCTTTTTTCCTAAACAACTTGTTTTAACTCGAAAAGCTTTGGTGTTGTGTTTTGTCTAAGCGTGCAGCCTCAAAAGAGAACACACAGGCCAGTTTTCTCTCAAAAGAATATGTAAGAATACCATGTTATAAGGAAATACAGTGTTGCAGATTAAAGACAAATATGTACATATTGGAACTACTTAAACTTCACGAGAAGAAATAACGCATCTTGCAAAATTATATTGTATTTCCTAAACAACACGTTGTAACTTGAAAAGATTTTGTGTTACGTGTATGTCTAAGTTTGTAGCCACAAAAGAGAACGCACAGGAGAGTTTTCTCTCCAAAGAATATGTAAGAATACCACGTTATAAGGAAATACAGTGTTGCAGAGTAAAGACAAATACTTACTTATTAGAAATACTTAAAATTTATAAGAAGAAATAACGCATCGTACAAAATTAACTTATATTTCCTAAACAACAGGTTGTAACTCGAAAAGATTTGGTGATGCGTGTATGTCTAAACGTTTAGCCTCAAAAGAGAACCCACAAGATTATTTACTCTCGAAAAAATATGTCAGAATACCACGTTTTAAGAAAATCCTGCATGGCGCAAAATTATCTTGTTTTTCCTAAACAACATGTTGTAACTCGAAAAGCTTTGGTGTTGCTTATATGTCTCAGCGTGTAGCCCCAAAAGAGAATGCACAGGAGAGTTTTCTGTCGAAAAAAATATGTCAGAATACCACGTTTTAAGGAAATCCTGCATCGTGTGAAATTATCTTGTTTTTCCTAAACAAACTGTTGTAACTCAAAAAGCTTGGGTGTTGCGTGTATGTCTAAGTATGTAGCCTCAAAAGAGAATGCACAGGAGAGTTTTCTCTCACAATAATATGTAAGAGTACCACCTTACAAGGAAATGCAGTTTTGCAGATTAAAGACAAATACGTACATATTAGATATACTTAAACTATGAAAAGAAATCATGCATCATACAAAATTATCAAATATTTCCTAAACAGCACATTGTAACTCGAAAAGATTTGGTGTGGCGTATATGTGTAAGCGTGTAGCCTCAAAGGGAATGCACAGGAGAGTTTTCTCTCAAAAAAATATGTCAGAATATCACGTTTTAAGGAAATCCCGCATAGTGCAAAATTATTTTGTTTTTCCTAAACAACACGTTGTAACTCGAAAAGATTTGGTGTTGCGTGTATGTCTAAACATGTAGCCTCAAAAGAGAACCCACAGGAGAATTTTCTCTCGAAAAAATATGTCATAATACCACGTTTTAAGGAAATCCCGCATCGTGCGTAATTATCTTGTTTTTCCTAAACAACATGTTTTAACTCGAAAAGCTTTGGTGTTGCGTGTATGTCTACGTGTGTAGCCTCTAAGGAGAATGCACAGGGGAGTTTTCCCTTGCAAGAATAGGTAAGAATACCACGTTACAAGGAAATACAGATTTGCAGAGTAAAGACAAATACGTACATATTAGAAATGCTTAAACATTATGAGAAGAAATAACGCATCGTACGATATTATCTTGTATTTCCTAAACAACACGTTGTAACTTAAAAAGATTTGAAGTGGCGTGTTTGTCTAAGCGTGTAGCCTCAAAAGAGAATGCACAGGAGGGTTTTCACTCGAAAAAATATGTCAGAATACCACGTTTTAAGGAAATCCTGCTTTGTGTGAAATTATCTTGTTTTTCTTAATCAACACGTTGTAACTTGAAAAGCTTTGGTGTTGCGTGTATTTCTAAGCGTGTATCCTCAAAAGAGAACGCAGAGGAGAGTTTTCTCTTGAAAGAATACGTAAAAATACCACGTTATAAGGAAATACAGTGTTGGATAGTAAAGACAAATACATATTTATTAGAAATACTTAAACTTTACAAGAAGAAATAACGCAACGTAAAACATTATCTTGTTTTTCTTAAACAACACGTATTAACTCGAAAAGATTTGGTGCTGTGTGTATGTGTAAATGAGTAGCCTCAAAAGAGAACCCACAATAGAATATTCTCTCAAAAATATGTCAGAATACCACGTTTGAAGGAAATCCTGCATCGTGCGAAATTATCTTGTTATTCCAAAACAACACATTGTAACTATGAAAAGCTTTGGTGTTGAGTGTATGGCTAAGCGTGTAGACTCAAAATAGTATGCACAGGAGAGTTTTTTCTCAAAAGAATATTTAAAAATTCCACGTTATAAGGAAATACAGTGTTGCAGAGTAAAGACAAATACATATGTATTAGAAATACTTAAACTTTACGAGAAGAAATAACGCATCGTGCAAAATTATCTTGTTATTCCTAAACAACACGTTGTAACTCGAATAGCTTCTGTGTTGCGTGTATGTCTAAGCGTGTAGCCTCAAAAGAGAACGCACAGGAGAGTGTTCTCTCGAAAAAAATATGTCAGAATACCACGTTTTAAAGATATCCCGCATCTTGCGAAATTATCTTTTTTTTCCTAAACAACATGTTCTAACTTGAAAAGCTTTGGTGTTGTGTGTATGTCTAAGCATGTAGCCTCAAAAGAGAACGCACAGGAGAGTTTTCTCTCAAAAGAATATGTAAATATACTACGTTATAAAAAAATAAATTGTTTCAGAGTAAATACAAATACATACATATTGGAAATACTTAAACTTTACGAGAAGAAATAACGCATCTTATAAATTATCTTGTATTTCCTAAAGAACAGGTTGTAACTTGAAAAGATTTGATGTGGCGTGTATGTCAATGCTTGTAGCCTCAAAAGAGAACGCACAGGAGCGTTTTCTCTCGAAAAAAAATATGTCAGAATACCACATTTCAAGGAAATCTCGTATAGTGGGAAATTATCTTGTTTTTCCTATACAACACGTTTTAACTCGAAAAGATTTGGTGTTGCGTTTATGTCTAAGTGTGTAGCCTCAAAAGAGAATGCACAGGAGAGTTTTCCCTCGAAAGAATATGTAAGAATACCACATTATAAGGAAATACAGTGTTGCAGAATAAAGACAAATATGTACGTATTAGAAATACTTAAACTTTATGAGAAGAAATAATGCATTGTACAAAATTATCTTGTATTTCCTAAACAACACGTTGTAACTCGAAATGATTTGATGTTGCGTGTATGTCTAAGTGTGTAGCCTCCAAAGAGAATGCACAGGAGAGTTTTCACTCGAAAAAAACATGTCAGAATACCACGTTTCAATGAAATCCCGCATCGTGCGAAATTATCTTATTTTTCTTAAACAACACGTTGAAACTCGAAAATCTTTGGTGTTGCGTGTATGTCTAAGTGTTTAGCCACAAAAGAAAACTCACAGGAGAGTTTTCTCTCGAAAGAATATGTAAGAATACCATGTTATAAGGTAATACAGTGTTGCAGAGTAAAGACAAATATGTACTTATTAGAAATAATTTAACTTTACAAGAAGAAATAACGCATCGTAAAAATTTATCTTATATTTCCTAAAAAACACATTGTAACTCGAAACGATTTGGTGTTGTGTGTATGTGTAAGTGTGTAGCCTCAAAAGAGAACACACAGGAGAGTTTTCTCTCGAAAAAAATATGTCAGAATACTACGTTTTAAGAAAATCCCGTATCATGCGAAATTATCTTGTTTTTCCTAAACAACTTGTTGTAACTCGAAAAGTTTTGGTGTTGCGTTTTTATCTAAGGTGAAGCCTCAAAAGAGAACACACAGGAGAGTTTTCTCTCGAAAGAATATGTAAGAAAACCATGTTATAAGGAAATACACTGTTGCAGAGTAAAGACAAATACGTACTTATTAGAAATAATTAAACTTTACGAGAAGAAATAACGCATCGCAAAAAATTATCTTATATTTCCTAAACAACACGTTGTAACTCGAAAAGATTTGGTGTTGTGTGTATGTGTAAATGTGTAGCCTCAAAAGAGAATGCAGAGGAGAGTTTTCTCTCGAAAAAATATGTCAGAATACCACGTTTTAAGGAAATCCCGCATCGTGAGAAATTATCTTGTTTTTCTTAAACAACCCATTGTAACTAGAAAAACTTTGGTGTTGCGTGTATGTCTAAGTGTGTAGTCTCAAAAGAGAACACACAGGAGAGTTTTCTCTCGAAAGAATATGTAAAAATACCACGTTTTAAGGAAATACAGTGTTGCAGAGTAAAGACAAATACGTACGTATTGGAAATACTTAAACTTTACGAGAAGAAATAACACATCGTGCAAAATTATCCTGTTTTTCCTAAACAACATGTTGTTACTCGAAAAGATTTGGTGTTGCCTGTATGACTAAGGGTGCAGCCTCAAAAGAGAATGCACAGGAGAATTTTCTCTCGAAAGAATATGTAAGAATACCAAGTTATCATGAAATACAGTGTTGCAGAGTAAAGACAAATACGTACATATTTGAAATACATAAACCTTACGAGAAGAAATAATGCATCATGCAAAATTATCTTGTTCTTCCTAAACAACACATTGTAACCCGAAATGATTTGCTGTTGCGTGTATGACTAAGCATGTAGCCTCAAAAGAGAACGCACAGGAGAATTTTCTCTCGAAAAAATATGTCAGAATACAACGTTTTAAGGAAATCCAGCATTGTGCGAAATTATCTTGTTTTTCCTAAACAACACGTTTTATCTCAAAAAGCTTTGGTGTTGCGTTTATGTCTAAGTGTGTAGCCTCAGAAGATAATGCACAGAAGAGTTTTCTCTCGAAAGAATATGTCAGAATACCACGTTACAAGGAAATACAGTGTTGCAGAGTAAAGACAAATACATACGTATTAGAAATACTTAAACTTTACGAGAAGAAATAACGCTCCTTACAAAATTATCTTGTATTTCCTAAAAAACAAGTTGAAATTCGAAAAAGATTTCGTGTTGAGTGTATGTCTAAGGTTGTAGCCTCAAAGAGAATGCACAGGAGAATTTTCTCTTGAAAAAATATGTCAGAATACCATGTTTTAAGGAAATCCCGCATCTTGCGAAATTATCTTGTTTTTCCTTTACAACATGCTGTAACTCGAAAAGATATGTTGTTGCGTGTATGTCTAATTGTGCAGCCTCAAAAGAGAATGCACAGGAGTTTTCTCTCGAAAAACATGTCAGAATACACTGTTTTAAGGAAATCGCTCATCGTGCGAAATTATCTTGTTTTTCCTAAACAACACGTTGTAACTCGAAAAGCTTTGGTGTTGAGTGTATGTCTTAAGTGTGTAGCCTCAGAAGAGAACGCACAGGAGAGTTTTCTCTCAAAATAATATGTAAGAATACCCTGTTACAAGGAAATACAGTGTTGCATATTAAAGACATGTACGTACATATTGGAAATACTTAAACTTTATGAGAAGAAATAAAGCATCGAGCATAATTATCTTGTTTTTCCTAAATAACACGTTGTAACTCGAAAAGATTTGGTGTTGCGTGTATGTCTAAGCGTGTAGCCTCAAAAGAGAATGCACAGGAGAGTTTTCTCTCGAAAAAACATGTCAGAATACCCCGTTTTATGGAAATCGCTCATTGTGCGAAATTATCTTGTTTTTCCTAAACAACACGTTGTACGTTGAAAAGCTTTGGTGTTGCCTGTATGTCTAAGCGTGTAGCCTCAAAAGAGAACACACAGGAGCGTTTTCTCTCGAAAGAATATGTAAGAATACCACGTTATAAGCAAATGCAGTGCTGCAGAGTAAAGACAAATACGTAAGTATTAGAAATACTTAAACTTTACCAGAAGAAATATCGCATCGTACAAAATTATCTTGTACATCCTAAACAACACGTTGTAACCTGAAAAGATTTGGTGTTGCTTGTAAGTGTAAATGTGTTGCCTCAAAAGAGAACCCAAAGGAGAATTTTCTCTCCAAAAAATATGTCAGAATACCACGTTTTAAGGAAATCCCGCATCGTGCGAAATTATCTTGTTTTTCCTAAACAACATGTTGTAACTCAAAACGCTTTGGAGTTGCGTGTATGTCTAAGCAGTAGCCTCAAAAGAGATTGAAGAGGACAGTTTTCTCTCGAAAGATTATGAAAGAATACCACGTTATAAGGAAATACAGTGTTGCAGAGTAAAGACAAATACGTACGTATTAGAAATACTTAAAATTACGAGAATAAATAATGCATCCTGTAAAATTATCTTGTTTTTCCTAAACAACAAGTTGTAACTAGAAAATATTGGGTGTTGCGGATATGTCTAAATGTGTAGCCTCCAAAGAGAACCCACAGGAGTATTTTCTCTTGAGAAAAAATGCCAGAATACCACGTTTTAAAGAAATCCTGCATCGTGCGAAATTATCTTTTTTTTCCTAAACAACACTTTGTAACTCGAAAAGCTTTGGTGTTGCGTGTATGTCTAAGCGTGTAACCTCAAAAGAGAACGCACAGGAGAGTTTTCTCTCAAAAAAAATATGTCAGAACACCACGTTTAAGAAAATCCCGTATCGTCCGAAATTATCTTGTTTTTCCTAAACAACTTGTTGTAATTCCAAAAGATTTGGTGTTGCGTTTTTGTCTAAGCGTGCAGCCTCAAAAGAAAACGCACAGGAGAGTTTTCTCTCGAAAAAATATGTAGGAATACCACGTTATAAGGAAATATAGTGTTGCAGAGTAAAGACAAATACGTACGTATTGGAAATACTTAAACTTTACCAGAAGAAATAACTCATCGTGCAAAATTATCTTGTTTTTCCTAAACAACACGTTGTAACTCGAAATGATTTGGTGTAGCTTGTATGTCTCAGCTTGTAGCCTCAAAAGAGAACGCACAGGAGAGTTTTCTCTCTAAAGAATATGTAAGAATACCACGTTATAAGGAAATACAGTCTTGCAGAGTAAAGACAAATACTTACTTATTAGAAATACTTAAAATTTACAAGAAGAAATAACGCTTCGTACAAAATTAACTTGTATTTCCTAAACAACAAGTTGTAACTCGAAAAGATTTAGTGTTGCGTGTATGTCTAAATGTTTAGCTTCAAAAGAGAACCCACAGGATTTTTTACTCTCAAAAAAATATGTCAGAATAACACGTTATAAGAAAATCCCGTATCGTGCGAAATTATCTTGTTTTTCCTAAACAACTTGTTGTAACTCGAAAAGCTTTTGTGATGCGTTTTTGTCTATGCGTGTAGCCTCAAAAGAGAAAGCAAAGGAGAGTTTTATCTCGAAAGAGTATGTAAGAATACCAGGTTATAAGGAAATATAGTGTTGCAGAGTAAAGACAAATACATACGTATTGGAAATACTTAAAGTTTATGAGAAGAAATAACGCATCGTGCAAAATTATCTTGATTTTCCTAAACAACACGTTGTAACTCGAAAAGATTTGGTGTTGCGTGTATATCTAAACGAGTAGCCTCAAAAGAGAATGCACCGGAGAGTCAGAATACCACGTTTTAAGGAAATCCTACATCATGCGAAATTATCTTGTTTTTCCTAAACAACACGTTGTAACTCGAAATGCTTTGGTGTTGCTTGTATGTCTCAGCGTGTAGCCTCAAAGAGAACGCACAGGAGAGTTTTCTATCCAAAGAATATGTAAGAATACCACATTATAAGGAAATACAGTGTTGCAGAGTAAAGACAAATACTTACTTATTAGAAATACTTAAAATTTATAAGAAGAAATAACGCATCGTACAAAATTAACTTGTATTTCATAAACAACACGTTGTAACTCGAAAGGATTTGGTGTTGCGTGTATGTCTAAACGTTTAGCCTCAAAAGAGAACCCACAGTACTATTTACTCTCGAAAAATATGTCAGAATGCCACGTTTTAAGGAAATCCTGCATCATGCAAAATTATCTTGTTTTTCCTAAACAACATGTTGTAACTCGAAAAGCTTTGGTGTTGCTTGTCTGTCTCAGCGTGTAGTCTCAAAAGAGAACTCACAGGAGGGTTTTCTATAAAAAAATATGTCAGAGTACCACGTTTTAAGGAAATCCTGCATCGTGAGAAATTATCTTGTTTTTACTGAACAACACGTTACAACTCGAAAAGCTTTGGTGTTGCGTTTATGTCTAACCGTGTACCCTAAAAAGAGAACAAACAGGAGAGTTTTCTCTCGAAAAAATATGTCAGAATACCCCGTTTTAAGGAAATCCTGCATCGTGCGATGTTATCTTTTTTTCTTTTTTCCTAAACAACTTGTTTTAACTCGAAAAGCTTTGGTGTTGTGTTTTGTCTAAGCGTGCAGCCTCAAAAGAGAACACACAGGCCAGTTTTCTCTCAAAAGAATATGTAAGAATACCATGTTATAAGGAAATACAGTGTTGCAGATTAAAGACAAATTTGTACATATTGGAACTACTTAAACTTCACGAGAAGAAATAACGTATCTTGCAAAATTATCTTGTTTTTCCTAAACAACACGTTGTAACTTGAAAAGATTTTGTGTTACGTGTATGTCTAAATTTGTAGCCACAAAAGAGAACGCACAGGAGAGTTTTCTCTCCAAAGAATATGTAAGAATACCACGTTATAAGGAAATACAGTGTTGCAGAGTAAAGACAAATACTTACTTATTAGAAATACTTAAAATTTATAAGAAGAAATAACGCATCGTACAAAATTAACTTGTATTTCCTAAACAACAGGTTGTAATTCGAAAAGATTTGGTGATGCGTGTATGTCTAAACGTTTAGCCTCAAAAGAGAACCCACAAGATTATTTACTCTCGAAAAAATATGTCAGAATACCACGTTTTAAATAAATCTTGCATGGCGCAAAATTATCTTGTTTTTCCTAAACAATATGTTGTAACTCGAAAAGCTTTGGTGTTGCTTATATGTCTCAGCGTGTAGCCCCAAAAGAGAACGCACAGGAGAGTTTTCTGTCGAAAAAATATGTCAGAATACCACGTTTTAAGGAAATCCTGCATCGTGTGAAATTATCTTGTTTTTCCTAAACAAACTGTTGTAACTCAAAAAGCTTGGGTGTTGCGTGTATGTCTAAGTATGTAGCTTCAAAAGAGAATGCACAGGGGAGTTTTCTCTCACAAAAATATGTAAGAATACCACCTTACAAGGAAATGCAGTTTTGCAGATTAAAGACAAATACGTACATATTAGATATACTTAAACTATGAAAAGAAATCATGCATCGTACAAAATTATCAAGTATTTCCTAAACAGCACATTGTAACTCGAAAAGATTTGGTGTGGCGTATATGTGTAAGCGTGTAGCCTCAAAAGAGAATGCACAGGAGAGTTTTCTCTCAAAAAAATATGTCAGAATATCACGTTTTAAGGAAATCCCGCATAGTGCAAAATTATTTTGTTTTTCCTAAACAACACGTTGTAACTCGAAAAGATTTGGTGTTGCGTGTATGTCTAAACATGTAGCCTCAAAAGAGAACCCACAGGAGAATTTTCTCTCGAAAAAATATGTCATAATACCACGTTTTAAGGAAATCCCGCATCGTGCGTAATTATCTTGCTTTTCCTAAACAACATGTTTTAACTCGAAAAGCTTTGGTGTTGCATGTATGTCTACGTGTGTAGCCTCTAAGGAGAATGCACAGGGGAGTTTTCTCTTGCAAGAATATGTAAGAATACCACGTTACAAGGAAATACAGATTTGCAGAGTAAAGACAAATACGTACATATTAGAAATGCTTAAACATTATGAGAAGAAATAACGCATCGTACAATATTATCTTGTATTTCCTAAACAACACGTTGTAACTTAAAAAGATTTGAAGTGGCGTGTTTGTCTAAGCGTGTAGCCTCAAAAGAGAACGCACAGGAGGGTTTTCTCTCGAAAAAATATGTCAGAATACCACGTTTTAAGGAAATCCTGCTTTGTGTGAAATTATCTTGTTTTTCTTAATCAACACGTTGTAACTTGAAAAGCTTTGGTGTTGCATGTATTTCTAAGCGTGTATCCTCAAAAGAGAACGCAGAGGAGAGTTTTCTCTTGAAAGAATACGTAAAAATACCACGTTATAAGGAAATACAGTGTTGGAGAGTAAAGACAAATACATATTTATTAGAAATACTTAAACTTTACAAGAAGAAATAACGCAACGTAAAACATTATCTTGTTTTTCTTAAACAACACGTATTAACTCGAAAAGATTTGGTGCTGTGTGTATGTGTAAATGGGTAGCCTCAAAAGAGAACCGACAATAGAATATTCTCTCAAAAAATATGTCAGAATACCACGTTTGAAGGAAATCCTGCATCGTGCGAAATTATCTTGTTATTCCAAAACAACACATTGTAACTATGAAAAGCTTTGGTGTTGAGTGTATGGCTAAGCGTGTAGACTCAAAAGAGTATGCACAGGAGAGTTTTTTCTCGAACGAATATTTAAAAATACCACGTTATACGGAAATACAGTGTTGCAGAGTAAAGACAAATACATATGTATTGGAACTACTTAAACTTTACGAGAAGAGATAACGCATCGTGCAAAATTATCTTGTTATTCCTAAACAACACGTTGTAACTCGAATAGCTTCTGTGTTGCGTGTATGTCTAAGCGTGTAGCCTCAAAAGAGAACGCACAGGAGAGTGTTCTCTCGAAAAAAATATGTCAGAATACCACGTTTTAAAGATATCCCGCCTCTTGTGAAATTATCTTTTTTTTTTCTAAACAACATGTTGTAACTTGAAAAGCTTTGGTGTTGTGTGTATGTCTAAGCATGTAGCCTCAAAAGAGAACGCACAGGAGAGTTTTCTCTCAAAAGAATATGTAAATATACCACGTTATAAAAAAATAAATTGTTTCAGAGTAAATACAAATACATACATATTGGAAATACTTAAACTTTACGAGAAGAAATAACGCATCTTATAAATTATCTTGTATTTCCTAAAGAACAGTTTGTAACTTGAAAAGATTTGATGTGGCGTGTATGTCAATGCTTGTAGCCTCAAAAGAGAACGCACAGGAGCGTTTTCTCTCGAAAAAAAAAATATGTCAGAATACCACATTTCAAGGAAATCCCGTATAGTGGGAAATTATCTTGTTTTTCCTATATAACACGTTTTAACTCGAAAAGATTTGGTGTTGCGTTTGTGTCTAAGCGTGTAGCCTCAAAAGAGAATGCACAGGAGAGTTTTCCCTCGAAAGAATATGTAAGAATACCACATTATAGGGAAATACAGTGTTGCAGAATAAAGACAAATATGTACGTATTAGAAATACTTAAACTTTATGAGAAGAAATAATGCATTGTACAAAATTATCTTGTATTTCCTAAACAACACGTTGTAACTCAAAATGATTTGATGTTGCGTGTATGTCTAAGTGTGTAGCCTCCAAAGAGAACACACAGGAGAGTTTTCACTTGAAAAAAACATGTCAGAATACCACGTTTCAAGGAAATCCCGCATCGTGCGAAATTATCTTATTTTTCTTAAACAACACGTTGAAACTCGAAAATCTTTGGTGTTGCGTGTATGTCTAAGTGTTTAGCCACAAAAGAAAACTCACAGGAGAGTTTTCTCTCGAAAGAATATGTAAGAATACCATGTTATAAGGAAATACAGTGTTGCAGAGTAAAGACAAATACGTACTTATTAGAAATAATTTAACTTTACAAGAAGAAATAACGCATGGTAAATAATTATCTTATATTTCCTAAACAACACATTGTAACTCGAAACGATTTGGTGTTGTGTATATGTGTAAGTGTGTAGCCTCAAAAGAGAACACACAGGAGAGTTTTCTCTCGAAAAAATATGTCAGAATACTACGTTTTAAGAAAATTCCGTATCATGCGAAATTATCTTGTTTTTCCTAAACAAGTTGTTGTAACTCGAAAAGTTTTGGTGTTGCGTTTTTATCTAAGGTGAAGCCTCAAAAGAGAACTCACAGGAGAGTTTTCTCTCGAAAGAATATATAAGAAAACCATGTTATAAGGAAATACACTGTTGCAGAGTAAAGACAAATACGTACTTATTAGAAATAATTAAACTTTACGAAAAGAAATAACGCATCGCCAAAAATTATCTTATATTTCCTAAACAACACGTTGTAACTCGAAAAGATTTGGTGTTGTGTGTATCTGTAAATGTGTAGCCTCAAAAGAGAATGCAGAGGAGAGTTT
This sequence comes from Apodemus sylvaticus, assembly GCF_947179515.1. Lineage (NCBI taxonomy): Eukaryota > Metazoa > Chordata > Mammalia > Rodentia > Muridae > Apodemus > Apodemus sylvaticus. Next base: position 79,546,678 of record NC_067488.1, on the reverse strand, counting down.
TCTCTCGAAAAAATATGTCAGAATACCACGTTTTAAGGAAATCCCGCATCGTGAGAAATTATCTTGTTTTTCTTAAACAACCCATTGTAACTAGAAAAACTTTGGTGTTGCGTGTATGTCTAAGTGTGTAGTCTCAAAAGAGAACACACAGGAGAGTTTTCTCTCGAAAGAATATGTAAAAATACCACGTTTTAAGGAAATACAGTGTTGCAGAGTAAAGACAAATACGTACGTATTGGAAATACTTAAACTTTACGAGAAGAAATAACACATCGTGCAAAATTATCTTGTTTTTCCTAAACAACATGTTGTAACTTGAAAAGATTTGGTGTTGCTTGTATGTCTAAGCGTATAGCCTCAAAAGAGACAGCACAGTAGAGTTTTCTCTCGAAAAATATGTCAGAATACCACATTTTAAGGAAATATTGCATCGTGCGAAATTATCTTGTTTTCCCTAAACAACATGTTTTAACTCGAAATGTTTTGGTGTTGCGTGTATGTCTAAGTGTGTAGCCTCAAAAGAGAATGCACAGGAGAGTTTTCTCTCACCAGAATATGTAAGAATACCACGTTACAAGGAAATACAGTTTTGCAGAGTAAAGACAAATATGTACCTATTAGAAATACTTAAACTTTACGAGAAGAAATATCGCATCATAAAATATTATCTTGTATTTCCTAAACAACTCGTTATAACTCGAAAATATTTGTTGTGGCGTTAATGTCTAAGCGTTTAGCTTCAAAAGAGAATGCACAGGAGAGTTTTCTGTCGAAAAAATATGTCAGAATACCACGTTTTAAGGAAATCCCGCATCGTGCGAAATTATCTTTTTTTTCTTAAACTACACGTTGTAACTCGAAAAGCTTTGGATTTCCCCGTATGTCTAAACATGTAGCCTCAAAAGAGAATGAACAGGAGCGTTTTCTCTCGAAAGAATATGTAAGAAAACACATTATAAGGAAATGCAGTGTTGCAGAATAAAGACAAATACGAACGTATTAGAAATATTTAAACTTTACGAGAAGAAATAGTGCACCATGCAAAATTATCTTGTTTTTTCTAAACAACACTTTGTAACTCGACAAGTTTTGATTTTGAGTATATGTCTAAGCGTGTAGCCTCAAAAGAGAACGCACAGGAGAGTTTTCTCTCGAAAGAATATGTTAGAATACCAAGTTATAAGGAAATACAGTGTTGCAGAGCAAAGACAAATTCGTACGCATTAGAAATACTTAAACTTTACGAGAAGAAATAACACATCGTAAAATATTATCTTGTATTTCCTAAAAAACACGTTGTAACTCGAAAACATTTGGTGTTGTGTGTATATCTAAATGTGTAGCCTCAAAAGTGAACCCACAGGAGAATTATCTCTCAAAAAATATGTCAGATAACCACGTTTTAAGATAATCCTGCATCGTGCGTTATTATCTTGTTTTTCCTAAACAACACGTTGTAACTCGAATAGCTGTGGTGTTGCGTGTATGTCTAAGCATGTAGCCTCAAAAGAGAATGCACAGGAGAGTTTTCTCTCAAAAAAATATGTCAGAATACCACGTTTTAAGGAAATCCCGCATCGTGCGAAATTATCTTGTTTTTCCTAAACAACATGTTGTAAAGCGTAAAGCTTTGGTGTTGCCTGTATGTCTAAGCATGTAGCCTCAAAATAGATCGCACAGGAGAGTTTTCTCTCGAAAGAATTTGTAAGAATACCACGTTATAGGGAAATACAGTGTTGCAGAGTAAAGACAAATACTTACATATTAGAAATACTTAAACTTTACTAGAAGAAATAACGCATCGTGCAATAATATCTTGTTTTTCCTAAACAACACGTGGTAACTCGAAATGATTTGGTGTAGCGTGTATTTCTAAGCTTGTAGCCTCAAAAGAGAATGCACAGGAGAGTTTTCTCTCGAAAAAATATGTCAGAATACCACGTTTTATAGAAATGCCGCATCGTGCATAATTATCTTGTTTTTCCTAAACAATATGTTGTAACTCGAAAAGCATTGGTGTTGCATGTATGTCTAAGTGTGTAGCCTCAAAAGAGTATGCACAGGAGAGTTTTATCTCGCAAGAATATGTAAGAATACCACGTTATAAGGAAATACATTGTTGCAGAGTAAAGACAAATACTTACATATTAGAAATACTTAAACTTTACGAGAAGAAATAACTCATCGTAAAAAATTATCTTGTATTTCCTAAACAACACTTTGTAACTCGAAAAGATTTCGTGTTGCTTGTATGTCTAAGTGTGTGTCCTCAAATGAGAATGCACAGGAGAGTTTTCACTCGAAAAAATATGTCAGAATACCACGTTTTAAGGAAATCCCGCATCGTGCGAAATTATCTTTTTTTTCTTAAACAACACGTTGTAACTCGAAAAGCTTTGGTGTTGTGTGTATATCTAAGCGTGTAGCCTCAAAAGAGAACGCACAGGAGAGTTTTCTCTCGAAAGAATATGTAAGAATACCACGATATAAGAAAATACAGTGTTCTAGAGTAAAGACAAATATGTACGTATTACAAATACTTAAAGTTTATGAGAAGAAATAATGCATCGTAAAAAATATCGTGTATTTCCTAAACAACACATTTTAACTCGAAAAATTTTGGTGTTGTGTGTATGTCTAAGCTTGTAGCCTCAAAAGGGAACGCACAGGAGAATTTTTTCCAGAAAAATATTTCAGAATACGACGTTTTATAGAAATCCTGCATCGTGAGAAATTATCTTGTTTTTCTTAAACAACACTTTGTAACTCGAAAAGCTTTGGTGTTGCGTGTATGTCTAAGCGTGTATCCTCAAAAGAGAATGCAGAGGAGAGTTTTCTCTCGAAAGAATACGTAAGAATACCACGTTATAAGGAAATACAGTGTTGTAGAGTAAAGACATATACATACGTATTAGAAATACTTAAATTTACAAGAAGAAATAACGCATCATAAAAAATAATCTTGTGTTTCCTAAACAACACGTTGTAACTCGAAAAGATTTGGTGTTGTGTGTATGTGTAAATGGATAGCCTCAAAAGAGAACACACAGGAAAATTTTCTCTTGAAAAATTTGTCAAAATACCACGTTTGAAGGAAGTACTGCATCTTGCGAAATTATCTTGTTATTCCAAAACAACACGTTGTAACTATAAAAGCTTTGGTGTTGCGTGTATGTCTAAGCATGTAGCCTCAAAAGAGAACGCACAGGAGAGTTTTGTCTCGAAAGAATACTTAAAAATATTATGTTATAAGGAAATACAGTGTTGCAGAGTAAAGACAAATACATATGTATTGGAAATACTTAAACTTTACGAGAAGAAATAATGCATCATGCAAAATTAACTTGTTATACCTAAACAACACGTTGTAAATCGAAAAGATTTGGTGTTTTGTATATGTCTAAAGGTGTAGCCTCAAAAGAGAACGCACAAGAGAATTTCTCTCGAAAAAATATGTCAGAATACCACGTTTTGTGGAAATCCTGCATCTTGCGAAATTATCGTGTTTTTCTTAAACAACACATTGTAACTCGAAAAGCTTTGGTGTTGCGAGTATGTCTAAGCATGTAGCCTCAAAACAGAACGCACAGGAGAGTTTTCTCTCGAAAAAATATGTCAGAATACCACGTTTTAAGAAAATCCCGCATCATGCGAAATTATCTTGTTTTTCCTAAACAACTTGTTGTAACTCGAAAAGCTTTGGTGTTGCGTTTTTATCTAAGGTGCAGCCTCAAAAGAGAACGTACAGTAATGTTTTCTCTCGAAAGAATATGTAAGAATACCACATTATAAGGTAATATAGTGTTGCAGAGTAAAGACAAATACGTACGTATTTGAAATACTTAAACTTTACAAGAAGAAATAAAGCATCGTGCAAAATTATCTTGTTTTTTCTAAACAACACGTTGTAACTCGAAAAGATTTTGTGTTGCGGGTAGGTCTAAGCTTGTAGCCTCAAAAGAGAATGCACAGGAGTGTTTTCTCTCGCAAGAATATGTAAGAATACCACGTGACAAGGAAATACAGATTTGCAGAGTAAAGACAAATATGTACATATTAGAAACACATAAACTTTATGAGAAGAAATAACGCATGGTACAAAATTATTTGTATTTCCTAAACAACAGGATGTAACTTGAAAAGAATTGAAGTGGCGTGTATGTCTAAGCATGTAGCCTCAAAAGAGAACGCACAGGAGAGTTTTCACTCGAAAAAATATGTCAGAATACCACGTTTTAAGGATATCCCGCTTTGTGCGAAATTATCTTGTTTTTCTTAAACAACACGTTGTAACTCGAAAAGCTTTGGTGTTGCGTGTATGCCTAAGCATGTAGCTTCAAAAGAGAATGCAGCGGAGAGTTTTCTCTCGAAAGAATACATAAGAATACCATGTTATAAGGAAATACAGTGTTGCAGAGTAAAGACAAATACGTACGTATTAGAAATACTTAAATTTTACAAGAAGAAATAACGCATCGTAAAAAATTATCTTGTATTTCTTAAACAACACGTTGTGACTTGAAAGGATTTGGTGCTGTGGGTATGTGTAAATGGGTAGCCTCAAAAGAGAACCCACGGGAGAATTTTCTCTCGAAAAAATATGTCAGAATACCACGTTTGAAGGAAATCCTTGATCGTGCGAAATTATCTTGTTTTTCCTAAACAACTTGTTGTAACACGAAAATCTTTGGTGTTGCATTTTTTTCTAAGCGTGCAGACTCAAAAGAGAATGCACAGGAAAGTTTTCTCTCGAAAGAATATGTAAGAATACCACGTTACAAAGAAATAAAGTGTCGCAGAGTAAAGACAAAAATGTACGTATTGGAAATACTTAAACTTTATGAGAGGAAATAACGCATCATGCAAAATTATCTTGTTTTTCCTAAACAACACGTTGTAACTCGAAAAGCTTTGGTGTGGCGTGTATGTCTATGCGTGTAGCTTCAAAAGAGAACGCACAGGAGAGTTTTCTCTTGAAAGAATATGTAAGAATACCACTTTATAAGGAAATAGTGTTGCAGAGCAAAGACAAATACGTACGTATTAGAAATACTAAAATTTATGAGAAGAAATAATGCATCGTGCAAAATTATCTTGTTTTTCCTAAACAACACGTTGTAACTCAAAAGGATTTGGTGTTGCGTGTATGTCTAAATGTGTAGCCTCAAAGGAGAACCCACAGGGGAATTTTCTCTCGAAAAAATGTGTCAGAATACCACGTTTTAAGGAAATACCGCATCATGAAAAATTATCTTGTTTTTCCTAAACAACACGTTGTAACTCGAAAAGCTTTGGTGTTGTGTGTATGCATAAGTGTGTACCCTCAGAAGAGAATGCACAGGAGAGTTTTATCTTGAAAGAATATGTCAGAATACCACGTTACAAAGAAATACAGTGTTGCAGAGTAAAGACAAATACGTACGTATTAGAAATACTTAAACTTTATGAGAAGCAATAACGCTCCGTAAAATATTATCTTGTATTTCCTAAACAACAAGTTGATATTCATAAAGATTTGGTGTTTTGTGTATGACTAAACATGCAGCCTCAAAAGAGAACGCACAGGAGAGTTTTCTCTCGAAAGAATATATAAGAATTCCACGTTATAACGTAATACAGTGTTGCAGAGTAAAGACAAATATGTACGTATTAGAAATACTTAAACTTTACGAGAAGAAATAAGGCATCATGCAAAATTATCTTGTTTTTCCTAAACAACACGTTGTAACTCGAAAAGATTTGGTGTTGAGTGTATGACAAAGCGTGTAGCCTCAAAAGAGAATGCACAGTAGTTTTCTCTCGAAAAAATATGTCAGAATTCCATGTTTTAAGGAAATCCAGAATCGTGCGAAATTATCTTGTTTTTCCTAAACAACACGTTGTAACTGAAAAAGCTTTGGTGTTGTGTGCATGCCTAAGTGTGTAGCCTCAGAAGAGAATGCACAGGAGAGTTTTCTCTCGAAAGAATATGTCAGAATACCACGTTACAAGGAAATACAGTGTTGCAGAATAAAGACAAATACGTATGTATTAGAAATACTTAAACATTATGAGAAGAAATAATGCATTGTACAAAATTATCTTGTATTTCCTAAACAACACGTTGTAACTCGAAATGATTTGATGTTGCGTGTATGTCTAAGTGTGTAGCCTCCAAAGAGAATGCACAGGAGAGTTTTCTCTCGAAAGAATATGTCAGAATACCACGTTACAAGGAAATACAGTGTTGCAGAGTAAAGACAAATACATACGTATTAGAAATACTTAAACTTTGTGAGAAGAAATAATGCTCCTTACAAAATTATCTTGTATTTCCTAAACAACAATTTGAAATTCGAAAAGATTTGGTGTTGTGTTATGTCTAAGCGTGTAGCCTCAAAAGAGAATGCACAGGAGAGTTTTCACTCGAAAGAATATGTAAGAATACCCCGTTACAAGGAATTACAGTGTTGCATATTAAAGACATATACGTACATATTGGAAATACTTAAACTTTATGAGAAGAAATAACGCATCGAGCATAATTATCTGGTTTTTCCTAAATAACACTTTGTAACTCGAAAAGATTTGGTGTTGCGTGTATGTCTAAGCTTCTAGCCTCAAAAGAGAATGTACAGGAGAGTTTTCTCTCGAAAAAACATGTCAGAATACCCCGTTTTAAGTAAATCGCTCATCATGCGAAATTATCTTCTTTTACCTAAACAACCCGTTGTAACTTGAAAAGTTTTGGTGTTGCGCGTATGTCTAAGCATGTAGCCTCAAAGGAGAATGCTCAGGAGCGTTTACTCTCGAAAGAATATGGAAGAATACCACGTTATAAGCAAATACAGTGTTGCAGAGTAAAGACAAATACGTAAGTATTAGAAATACTTAACCTTTACAAGAAGAAATAACGCATCCTACAAAATTATCTTGTATATCCTAAACAACACATTGTAACCTGAAAAGATTTGGTGTTGCTTGTAAGTCTAAATGTGTAGCCTCAAAAGAGAGCCCACAGGAGAATTTTCTCTTCAAAAAATATGTCAGAATACCACGTTTTAAGGAAATCCCGCATCATGCGAAATTATCTTGTTTTTCCTAAACAACAAGTTGTAACTCGAAAAGCTTTGGTGTTGCGTGTATGTCTAAGCGTGTAGCCTCAAAAGAGAAAGAAGCAGAGAGTTTTCTCTCGAAAGAATATGAAAGAATACCACGTTATAAGGAAATACAGTGTTGCAGAGTAAAGAAAATATGTACGTATTAGAAATACTTAAAATTTACGAAAAGAAATAATGCATCGTGCAAAATTATCTTGATTTTCCAAAACAACACGTTGTAACTAGAAATGATTTGGTGTTGCATGTATGACTAAATGTGGAGGCTCCAAAGTGAACCCACAGGAGAATTTTCTCTCGAAAAAATATGTCAGAATTCCACGTTTTAAGGAAATACCTCATCATGCAAAATTATCTTGTTTATCCTAAACAGCACGTTGTAACTCAAAAAGCTTTGGTGTTGAGTGTAAGTCTAAGCATATAGCCTCAAAAGAGAACGCACAGGAGAGTTTTCTCTTGAAAGAATATGTAAGAATTCCACGTTATAAGTAAATACAGTGTTGCAGAGTAAAGACAAATACGTACATATTAGAAATACTTAACCTTACGAGAAGAAATAACGCATCATGCAAAATTATCTTGTTTTTTCTAAACAACACATTGTAACTCGAAAAGAGTTGGTGTTCTGTGTATGTCTAAGCGTGTAGCCTCAAAAGAGAACGCACAGGAGAGTTTTCACTCGAAAGAATATGTAAGAATACCACATTAAAAGTAAATACAGTGTTGCAGAGTAAAGACAAATACGTACATATTAGAAATACTTAAACTTTACGAGAAATATTGCATCGTAACAAATTATCTTGTATTTCCTAAACAACACGTTGTAACTCAAAAAGATTTGTTGTTGCACGTATGTCTAAACGTGGATCCTCAAAAGAGAGCCACAGGAGAATTGTCTCTAGAAAAAATATGTCAGAATACCACGTTTTAAGGAAATCAGGCATCATGCGAAATTATGTTGTTTTCCCTAAACAACGCGTTGTAACTCGAAAAGCTTTGGTGTTGCGTGTATGTCTAAGCTTGTAGTCTCAAAAGAGAACGGACAGGAGATATTTCTCTCAAAAGAATATGTAAGAATACCACGGTATAAGGAAATACTGTGTTTCAGAGTAAAGACAAATACGTACATATTAGAAATACGTAAACTTTACTAGAAGAAATATCGCGTTGTGCAAAATTATCTTGTTTTTCCTAAACAACACGTTGTAACTCCAAAGGATATTGTGTTGCATGTATGACTAAGCGTGCAGCCTCAAAAGAGAACGCACAGGAGAGTTTTCTCTCAAAAAATGTGTCACAATACCACGTTTTAAGGAAATCCCGCATCATGAGAAATTATCTTGTTTTTCCTAAACAACATGTTTTAACTTGAAAAGCTTTGGTGTTGCGTGTATGTCTAAGTGTATAGCCTCAAAAGAGAGTGCACAGGAGAGGTTTCTCTTAAAAGTATATGTAAGATACAACATTATTAGGAAATACAGTGTTCCAAAGTAATGACAAATACGTACGTATTAGAAATACTTAAACTTTACGAAAAGAAATAACGCATCATGCGAAATTATCTTGTTTTTCCTAAACAAAACGTTGTAACTCGCAAAGCTTTGGTGTTGGGTGTATGTCTAAGCGTGTAGCCTCAAAAGAGAACGCACAGGAGAGTTTTCTCTCGAAAAAATATGTCAGAATACCACGTTTTAAGGAAATCCAGCATTGTGGGAAATTATCTTGTTTTTCCTAAACAACACGTTTTAACTCGAAAAGCTTTGTGTTGCGTGTATGTCTAAGTGTGTAGCCTCAGAAGAGTACGCACAGGAGAGTTTTTTCTCGAAACAATATGTCAGAATATCATGTTACAAGAAAATACAGTGTTGCAGAGTAAAGACAAATACGTACGTATTAAAAATAGTTAAAGTTTACAAGAAGAAATAACGCTCCGTACAAAATTATCTTGTATTTCCTAAACAATAAGTTGAAATTCAAAAAAATTTGGAGTTGCGTGTATGTTTAAGCTTGTAGCCACAAAAGAGAACGCACAGGAGAGTTTTCTCTCGAAAAAATATGTCAGAATAGCACGTTTTAAGGAAATTCTGCATCTTGCGAAATTATCTTGTTTTTCCTTAACAACACATTGTAACTCGAAAATCTTTGGTATTGCGTGTATGTCTAAGCGCGCACCCTCAAAAGAGAACGCACACCCTCAAAAGAGAACGCACAGGAGAATATTCTTTCGAAAGAATATGTAAGAATACCACATTATAAGGAAATACAGTGTTGCAGAGTAAAGACAAATACGTACATATTGGAAATACTTAAACTTTACGAGAAGAAATAAAGCATCGTGCAAAATTATCTTGTTTTTCCTAAACAACACGTTGTAACTCGAAAAGATTTGGTGTGACATGTAGGTCTAAGCTGGTAGCCTCAAAAGAGAATGCACAGGAGTGTTTTCTCTCGAAAAAATATGTCAGAATACCACATTATAAGGAAATCCCGCATCGTGCGAAATTATCTTGTTTTTCCTCAACAACATGTTGTAACTCAGAAAGCTTTGGTGTTGCGTGTATGCCTAAGTGTGTAGCCTCAAAAGAGAACACACAGGAGAGTTTTCTCTCGAAAGAATATGTAAGAATACCACGTTATAAGGAAATACAGTGTTGCAGAGTAAAGACAAATACGTACATATTGGAAATACTTAAACTTTACGAGAAGAAATAACGCATCATGCAAAATTATCTTGTATTTCCTAAACAACACGTTGTAACTCGAAAAGATTTGGTGTGGCGTGTATGTCTAAGCCTGTAGCCTCAAAAGAGAACGCACAGGAGAGTTTTCTCTCGAAAAAAATATGTCAGAATACCACATTTTTAGGAAATCCCGCATCGTGCGGAATTATTTTGTTTTTCCTAAACATTATAACTCGAAAAGATTTGGTGTTGCATGTATGTGTAAGCTTCTAGCCTCAAAAGAGAACGCACAGGAGAGTTTTCTCTCGAAAAAACATGTCAGAATACCCCGTTTTAAGGAAATCGCTCATAGTGCAAAATTATCTTGTTTTTCCTAAACAACATGATGCAACTTGAAAAGCTTTGGTGTTGCATGTATGTCTAAGTGTGTTGCCTCAGACGAGAACACACAAGAGAGTTTTCTCTCGAAAGAATATGTAAGAATACCCTGTTACAAGGAAATAGATTGTTGCATATTAAAGACATATATGTACATATTGGAAATACTTAAACTTTATGAGAAGAAATAACACATCGTGCAAAATTGTCTTGTTTTTCCTAAATAACACGTTGTAACTCGAAAAGATTTTGTGTTGTGTGTATGTCTAAGCTTCTAGCCTCAAATGAGAACGCACAGGAGATTTTTCTATCGAAAAAATATGTCAAAATACCCCGTTTTAAGGAAATCGCTCATCGTGCGAAATTATCATTTTGTCCTAAACAACACGTTGTAACTTGAAAAACTTTGGTGTTGCGTGTATGTCTAAGAGTGTAGCCTCAAAAGAGAATGCACAGGAGCGTTTTCTCCTGAAATAATATGTAAGAATACCACGTTACAAGCAAATACAGTGTTGCAGAGTAAAGACAAACATGTACATATTATAAATACTTAAACTTTACGAGAAGAAATAACGCATCGTACAAAATTATCTTGTATATCCTAAACAAAACATTGTAACCTGAAAAGATTTGGTGTTGCTTGTAAGTCTAAATGTGTAGCCTCAAAAGAGAAACCACAGGAGAATTTTCTCTCAAAATAATATGTCAGAATACCACGTTTAAAGGAAATCCCGCATCGTGCGACATTATCTGGTTTTTCCTAAACAACACATTGTAACTCGAAAAGCTTTGGTGTTACGTCTATGTCTAAGCGTGTAGCTTCAAAAAGAACGAAGAGGAGAGTTTTCTCTCGAAAGAATATGTAAGAATACCACGTTTTATGGAAATAAAGTGTTGCAGAGTAAAGACAATACGTATGTATTAGAAATACTTAAAATTTACGAGAAGAAATAATGCATCATGTAAAATTATGTTTTTTTTTTTCCTAAACAACACGTTGTAACTAGAAAAGGTTTGGTGTTGCGTTTATGTCTAAATGTGTAGCCTCTAAAGAGAACCCACAGGAGAATTTTCTCTCGAAAAAAATATGTCAGAATACCACGTTTTATGGAAATACAGCATCATGCGAAATTATCTTGTTTTTCCTAAACAACACATTGTAACTCGAAAAGCTTTGGTGTTGCGTTTATGTCTAAGCATGTAGCCTCAAAAGAGAACGCACAGGAGAGTTTTCTCAAGAAAGAATATGTAAGAATTCCACGTTATAACGGAATACAGTGTTGCAGTGTAAAAACAAATAAGTACATATTAGAAATACTTAAACTTTACGATAAGAAATAATGCATCATGCAAAATTATCATGTTTTGCCTAAACAACACGTTGTAGCTCGAAAAGATTTGGTGTTGCATGTATGACTAAGCGTGTAGCCTCAAAAGAGAACGCCCAGAAGAGTTTCCTCTAGAAAATATATGTCAGAATACCACGTTTTAAGGAAATCCCGCATTGTGCGAAATTATCTTGTTTTTCCTAAACAACACGTTTTAACTCAAAAAACTTTGTGCTGCGTGTATGTGTAAGTGTGTAGACTCAGAAGAGAACGTACAGGAGAGTTTTCTCTCAAAAGAATATGTAAGTATACCACATTATATGGAAATACAGTGTTACAGAGTAAAGACAAATACGTACGTATTAGAAATACTTAAACTTTATGAGAAGAAATAATGCATCATGCAAAATTATCTTGTTTTTCCTAAACAACACGGTATAACTCGAAAAGATTTGGTGTTGCGAGTATGTCTAAGCATGTAGCCTCAAAAGAGAATGCACATGAGAGTTTTCTCTCGAAAGAATATGTAAGAATACCACGTTTTAAGGAAATCCTGTATCTTGTGAAATTATCTTGTTTTTCCTTAACAACACGTTGCAACTCGAAAAGCGTTGGTGTTGCGTGTATGTCTAAGCATGCAGCCTCAAAAGAGAATGCACAGGAAAATTTTCTCTCGAAAGAATATGTAAGAATACCACGTTATAAGGAAATACAGTGTTGCAGAGTAAAGACGATTACTTACGTATTGGAAATACTTAAACTTTACGAGAAGAAATAACGCATCGTTCAAAATTATCTTGTTTTTCCTAAACAACACGTTGTAACTCGAAATGATTTGGTGTTGTGAGTTGTCTAAGCGTGTAGCCTCAAAAGAGAACGCAGAGGAGAGTTTTCTCTTGAAAAAATATGTGAGAATACCACGTTATTAGGAAATCCTGCATCGTGCGAAATTATCTTGCTTTTCCTAAACTACAGGTTGTACCACGAAAAGCTTTGGTGTTGCATGTATGTCTAAGTGGGTAGCCTCAGAAGAGAACGCACAGGAGAGTTTTCTCTCGAAAGAATATTTAAGAATACCCCGTTACAAGGAAATACAGTGTTGCATATTAAAGACAAATACGTACATATTGGAAATACTTAAACTTTATGAGAAGAAATAATGCATCGTGCAAAATTATCTTGTTTGTCCTAAATAACACGTTGTAACTCGAAAAGATTTGGTGTTGCGTGTATGCCCAAGCTTCTAGCCTCAAAAGAGAATGCACAGGAGAGTTTTCTTTCGAAAAAACATGTCAGAATACCCCGTTTTAAGGAAATTACGCATCGTGCGAAATTATCTTGTTTTTCCTAAATAACACGTTGTAACTTGAAAAGCTTTGGTGTTGCGTGTATGTCTAAGGGTGTAGCCTCAAAAGAGAACGCACAGGAGAGTTTACTCTCGAAAGAATATGTAAGAATACCATTTTACAAGGAAATAAAGTGTTGCAGAGTAAAGACAAAAACGTACATATTAGAAATACTTAAACACTAGGAGAAGAAATAAAGCATCGTAAAAAATTGTCTTGTATTTCCTAAACAACACGCTATAACTCGAAAAGATTTGGTGTTGCGAGTATGTTTAAGCATGTAGCCTTAAAAGAGAACGCAAAGGAGAGTTTTCTCTTGGAAAAAAAAGTCAGAATACCACGTTTTAAGGAAAACCTGCCTCGTGCGAAATTATCTTGTATTTCCTAAACAACACGTTGTAACACGGAAAGCTTTGGTGTAGCTTGTATGTCTCAGCATGTAGCCTCAAAAGAGAACACAAAGGACAGTTTTATGTCAAAAGAATATGTAAGAATACCACGTTATAAGGAAATACAGTGTTGCATATTAAAGACAAATACGTACATATTGGAAAAGCTTAAACTTTACAAGATGAAATAACGCATCGTGCATTATTATCTGGTTTTTCATAAACAACACGTTGTAACTTGAAAAGATTTGGTGTGCGTGTATGTCTAAACCTGTAGCCTCAAAAGAGAACCCACAGAAGAATTTTCTCTCGAAAAAATATGTCAGAATACCACGTTTTAAGGAAATCCTGCATCGTACGAAATTATCTTGTTTTTCCTAAACAACATGTTTTAACTCGAAAATTTTTGGTGTTGGGTGTCTGTCTAAGTGTGTAGTCTCAAAAGAGAATGCACAGGAGAGTTTTCTCTTGCAAGAATATGTAAGAATACCACGTTACAAGGAAATACAGTTTTGCAGAGTAAAGACAAATACGTACATATTAGAAATACTTAAACTTTACGAGAAGAAATAACGCATCGTAAAAAATTATCTAGTATTTCACAAACAACATGTTGAAACTGGAAAGATTTGGTGTGGCGTGTATGTCTAAGCGTGTAGCCGCAAAAGAGATCGCACAGGAGAGTTTTCTCTCGAAAGAATATGTAAGAATACCACGTTACAAGGAAATACAGTTTTGCAGAGTAAAAACAAATACATATGTATTAGAAATACTTAAATATTAAGAGAAGAAATAAAGCATCAAACAAAATTATCTTGTATTTCCTAAACTAGAAGTTGTAACTCGAAAAGATTTGGTGTGACGTGTATGTCTCGAAAGAACATGTAAGAATACCACATTATAAGGAAATACAGTGTTGCAGTGTAAAGACAAATATGTGCGTATTAGAAATACTTAAACTTTACAAGAAGAAATAATGCATCGTGCAAAATTATCTTGTATTTCCTGAACAACACGTTGTAACTCGAAAGGATTTGGTGTTGCGAGTATGTCTAAACGTGTAGCCTCAAAAGAGCATCGACAAGAGAATTTTCTACGAAAAAATACGTCAGAATACCAAGTTTTAAGGTAATCCTACAATGTGCGAAATTATCTTGTCTTTCCTAAACAACACGTTGTACCTCGAAAACCTTTGGGGTTGCTTGTATGTCTCAGCATGTAGCGTCAAAAGAGAACACACAGGAGAGTTTTCTCTCAATAAAATATGTCATAATACCACGTTTTATAGAAATCCTGCATCGTGCGAAATTATCTTGTTTTTCCTAAACAACATGTTTTAACTCGAAAAGCTTTGGTGTTGCGTGTATGTTTAATTGTGTAGCCTCAAAAGATAATGCACAGGAGAGTTTTCTCTCACAAGATATGTAAGAATATCCCTTTACAAGGAAATACAGTTTTGCAGAGTAGAGACAAATACGTACATATTAGAAATACTTAAATTTTACGAGAAGAAATAACGCATCGTTCAAAATTATCTTGTTTTTCCTAAACAACACGTTGTAACTCAAAAAGATTTGGTATGGCATATATGTCTAAGCGTGTAGCCTCAAAGGGGAACGCACAGGAGAGTTTTCTCTCAAAAAAATATGTCAGAATACCACGTTTTAAGGAAATCCCGCATGTGCGAAATTATCTTGTGTTTCCTTAACAACACGCTGTAACGAGAAAAGATTCGGTGTTGCGTGTATGTCTAAGCTTGTGGCCTCAAAAGAGAATGCACAGGAGAGTTTTATCTCGAAAATATATGTCAGAACACCACTTTTTAAGGAAATCCCACATCGTGCGAAATTATCTTGTTTTTTCTAAACAACACGTTGCAACTCGAAATGCTTTGGTATTGCGTGTATGTCTAAGCGTGTAGCCTCAAAACAGAACGCACAGGAGAATTTTCTCTCGAAAGAATATGTAAGAATACCACGTTATAAGGAAATACAGTGTTGCAGATTAAAGACAAATTCGTACGTATTAGAAATACTTAAACTTTACTCGAAGAAATAACACATCGTACAAAATTATCTTGTATTTCCTAAACAACATGTTGTAACTCGAAAAGATTTGGTGTTGTGTGTATGTCTAAGTGTGTAGCCTCAAAAGAGAAGTCTCAGGACAGTTTTCCCTCGAAAGAATATGTAAGAGTACCACGTTACAAGTAAATAGAGTGTTGCAGATTAAGGACAAATATGTATATATTAGAAATACTTAAACTTTACAAGAAGAAATAACGCATCGTACAAAATTTTCTTGCATTTCCTAAACAACACGTTGTAACTCGAAATGATTTGGTGTTGCGTGTATGTCTAAGTGTGTAGCCTCAAAAGAGAAGGTACAAGACAGTTTTCTCTCGAAAGAGTATGTAAGAATACCAAGTTACAAGGAAATAGAGTGTTGCAGAGTAAAGACAAATATGTAAGTTTTAGAAATACTTAAACTTTATGTGAAGAAATAACGCTCCGTACAAAATTATCTTGTATTTCCTAAACAAAAAGTTGAAATTGGAAAGGATTTGGTGTTGCGTGTATGTCTAAGCTTGTAGCTGTAAAAGAGAACGCACAGGAGAGTTTTCTCTCGAAAAAAATATGTAAGAATACCACGTTTTAAGGAAATCCCTCATCGTGTGAAATTATCTTGGTTTTCCTAAACAACACGTTGTAACTCGAAATGCTTTGGTGTTGCTTGTATGTCTAAGGGTGCAGCCTCAAAAGAGAATGCACAGGAGAGTTTTCTCTCAAAAGATTATGTAAGAATACCACGTTATAAGGAAATACAGTGTTTTAGAGTATAGATAGATATGTACGTTTTAAAAATACTTAAACTTTATGAGAAGAAATAATGCATCGTACAATTTTTTTTTGTATTTCCTAAACAACACGTTGTAACTCGAAAACATTTGGTGTTGCGTGTATGTCTAAACATGTAGCCTCAAAAGAGAACCCACTGGAGAATGTTCTCTCGAAAATATATATCAGAATACCACGTTTTAAGGAAATCCCGCATCGTGAGAAATTATCTTGTTTTTCCTAAAAAACACGTAAATCGAAAAGCTTTGGTGTTGCTTGTATGTCTAAGTGTGTAGCCTCAAAAGATAACGCACAGGAGAGTTTTCTCTCGAAAGAATATATATGAATATCACGTTATAAGGAAATACAGTGTTGCAGAGTAAAGAAAAATATGTATGTATTAGAAATACTTAAACTTTACGAGAAGAAATAACTCATCGTGCAAAATTATCTTTTATATCCTAAACAACACGTTGTAACTCGAAAAGATTTGGTGTTGCGTGTATGCCTAAACGTGTAGCCTCAAAAGAGAACCCACAGGAGAATTTTCTCTGGAAAAAATATGTCAGAATACCATGTTTTAAGGAAATCCCCCATTTTGCGAAATTGTCTTGTTTTTCCTAAACAACAGGTTGTAACTCAACAAGCTTTGGTGTTGCATGTATGTCTAAGCGTGTAGACTCAAAAGAGAACGCACAGGAGAGTTTTCTCTTGAAAGAATATGTCAGAATACCACTTTTTAAGGAAATCCTGCATAATGCGAAATTATCTTGTTTTTCCTAAACAACACGTTGTAACTCGAAATGCTTTGGTATTGCATGTATGTGTAAGCGTGTAGCCTCAAAAGAGAATGCACAGGAGACTTTTCTTTCGAAAGAATATGCAAGAATACCACGTTATAAGGAAATACAGTGTTGCAGATTAAAGACAAATACGTACGTATTAGAAATTCTTAAACTTTACCCGAAGACATAACACATCATAGAAAATAATCTTGTATTTCCTAAACAACACGTTGTAACTCGAAAAGATTTTATGTTGCGTGTATGTCTAAGTGTGTAGCCTCAAAAGAGAAGGCACAGGACAATTTTCCCTCGAAAGAATATGTGAGAGTACCATGTTACAAGGAAATAGAGTGTTGCAGAATAAAGACAAATACGTACGCATCAGAAATATTTAAACTTTGTGTGAAGAAATAACGCTCCATACAAAATTATCTTGTATTTCCTAAACAAAATGTTGAAATTGGAAAGAATTTGGTGTTGTGTGTATGTGTAAGCTGGTAGCCTTAAAAGAGAATGCACAGTAGAGTTTTCCCTCGAAAAAAATATGTCAGAATACCACGTTTTAAGGAAATCCCTCATCGTGCGAAATTATCTTGTTTTTCCTAAACAACACGTTGTAACTCGAAAAGCTTTGGTGTTGCTTATATATCTAAGGGTGCAGCCTCAAAAGAGAACGCACAGGAGAGTTTTCTCCCAAAAGAATATGTAAGAATACAATGTTATAAGGAAATACTGTGTTGCAGAGTAAAGACAGATATGTACGTTTTAAAAATCCTTAAACTTTATGAAAAGAAATAACACATCGTAAAAAATTTTCTTGTATTTCCTATGCAACACGTTGTAACTCGAAAACATTTGGTGTTGCATGTATGTCTAAACATGTAGCCTCAAAAGAGAACCCACAGGAGAATGTTCTCTCCAAAATATATATCAGAATACCACGTTTTAAGGAAATCCCGCATAGTGCGAAATTATCTTGTTTTTCCTAAATAACACGTTGTGACTCGCAAAGCTTTGGTGTTGCTTGTATGTCTAAGCGTGTAGCCTCAAAAGAGAATGCAAGGAGAGTTTTCTCTCGAAAGAATATATATGAATATCACGTTATAAGGAAATACAGTGTTGCAGAGTAAAGAAAAATATGCATGTATTAGAAATACTTAAACTTTACGAGAAGAAATAACGCATCGTGCAAAATTATATTGTATATCCTAAATAACACGTTGCAACTCGAAAAGATTTGGTTTTGCGTGTATGGCTAAACGTGTAGCCTCAAAAGAGAACCCACAGGAGAAAATTCTCTCGAAAAAATATGTCAGAATACCATGTTTTAAGGAAATCCCGCATCTTGCAAAATTATCTTGTTTTTCCTAAACAACACGTTGTAACTCGAAAAGCTTTGGTATTGCATGTATGTCTAAGCGTGTAGACTCAAAAGAGAACGCACAGGAGAGTTTTCTCTTGAAAGAATATGTAGGAATACCACGTTATAAGGAAATACAAAGTTGCAGAATAAAGACAAATACGTACATATTAGAAATACTTAAACTTTACTTGAAGAAATAAGTCATCATACAAAATTATATTGTATTTCCTAAACAACACGTTGTAACTCGAAAAGATTTGGTGTTGCATGTATGTCTAAGTGTGTAGCCTCAAAAGAGAAGGCACAGGACAGTTTTCTCTCGAAAGAATATGTAAGAATACCACATTACAAGGAAATAGAGTTTTGCAGAGTAAAGACAAATACTTACATATTAGAAATACTTAAACTTTACGAGAAGAAATAAAGCATCATACAAAATTATCTTGTATTTCCTAAACAACACGTTGGAAGTTGAAAAGATTTGGTGTTGCGTGTATGTCTAAACGTGTAGCCTCAAAAGAGCACCGACAGGAGAATTTTCTCAGAAAAAATATGTCAGAATACCTAGTTTTAAGAAAATCCTGCAACGTGCGAAATTATCATGTTTTTCCTAAACAACACGTTGTAACTCGAAAACCTTTGCTGTTGCTTGTATGTCTCAGCGTGTCGCCTCAAAAGAGAACGCACAGGGGAGTTTTCTCTCGATAAAATATGTCACAATACCACGTTTTAAAGAAATCCTGCATTGCGCGAAATTATCTTGTTTTTCCTAAACAACATGTTTTAACTTGAAAAGCTTTGGTGTTGCGTGTATGTCTAATTGTGTAGCCTCAAAAGATAATGCACAGGAGAGTTTTCTCTCACAAGATATGTAAGAATACCACTTTACGAGGAAATACAGTTTTGCAGAGTAAAGACAAATACATACATATTAGAAATACTTAAACTTTTTGAGAAAAAATAATGCATCGTTCAAAATTATCTTGTATTTCCTAAACAACACGTTGTAACTCGAAAAGATTTGGTGTGGCGTATATGTCTAAGCGTGTGGCCTCAAAAGGAAATGCACAGTAGAGTTTTCTCTCATAAAAATATGTCAGAATACCACGTTTTAAGGAAATCCCGCATCGTGCGATATTATATTGTTTTTCTTAAACAACACGTTGTAAATCAAAATGATTTGTTGTTGTGTGTATGTCTAAGTGTGTAGCCTCAAAAGAAAACACACAGGACAGTTTTCTCTCGAAAGAATATGTAAGAATACCACGTTACAAGGAAATAGAGTGTTGCAGAATAAAGACAAATACGTATGTCTTAGAAATACTTAAACTTTATGAGAAGAAATAATGCACCGTACAAAATTATCTTGTATTTCCTAAACAACAATTTGAAATTGGAAAGGATTTGGTGTTGCGTGTATGTCTAAGCTTGTAGCCATAAAAGAGAATGCACAGGAGAGTTTTCCCTCTGAAAAAAAAAATATGTCAGAATACCACGTTTTAAGGAAACCCTCATCGTGCAAAATTATCTTGTTTTTCCTAAACAACACGTTGTAACTTGAAAAGTTTTGGTGTTGTGTGTATGTCTAAGGGTGCCTCCTTAGAAGAGAACGCACAGGAGAGTTTTCTCTCGAAAGAATATGTAAGAATACCACGTTATAAGGAAATACAGTGTTGCAGAGTAAAGACAAATATGTACGTTTTAAAAATACTTAAACTTTATGAGAAGAAATGACACATCCTAAAAAAATTTCTTGTATTTCCTAAAGAACACGTTGTAACTCGAAAACATTTGGTGTTGCATGTATGTCTAAACATGTAGCCTCAAAAGAGAACCCAAAGGAGAATGTTCTCTTGAAAATATATATCAGAATACCACGTTTTAAGGAAATCCTGCATCATGCGAAATTATCTTGTTTTTCCTAAACAACATGTTGTAACTCGAAAAGCTTTGGTGTTGTTTGTATGTCTAAGCGTGTAGCCTCAAAAGAGAATGCACAGGAGAGTTTTCTCTCGAAAGAATATATAAGAATACGTCGTTGTAAGGAAATACAGTGTTTCAGAGTAAAGACAAATATGTACGTATTAGAAATACATAAACTTTATGAGAAGAAATAACGCATCGTGCAAAATTATCTTATATATCCTTAACAACACGTTGTAACTCGAAAAGATTTGGTGTTGCATGTATGGCTATACGTGTAGCCTCAAAAGAGAACCCACAGGAGAATTTTCTCTCGAAAAAATATGTCAGAATACCATGTTTGGGGAAATCCCGCATCTTGTGAAATTATCTTGTTTTTCCTAAATAACACTTTGTAACTCGAAAAATTTTGGTGTTGCATGTATGTCTAAGCGTGTAGACTCAAAGAGAATGCACAGGAGAGTTTTCTCTTGAAAGAATATGTAGAAATACCACGTTATAAGGAAAATCAGTATTATAAGTGTGTATCCTCAAAAGAGAACCGACAGGAGAATTTTCTCTCGAAAAAATATGTCAGAATACCACGTTTTAAGGAAATACTGCATCATGCAAAATTATCTTGTTTTTCCTAAACAACGCGTTGTAACTCGAAAAGCTTTGGTGTTGCGTGTATGTCTAAGTGTGTAGCCTCAAAAGAGAACGCACAACAGAGTTTTCTCTCGAAAGAATATGTAAGAATTCCACTTTATAACGGAATAAAATGTTGCAGAGTAAAGACACATACGTATGTATTAGAAATACTTAAAGTTTACGAGAAGAAATAACGCATCATAAAATTTATCTTGTATTTCTTAAACAACACGTTGTAACTCGAAAAGATTTGGTGGTGCGTGTATGTCTAAACGTGTAGCCTCAAAAGAGCACCCACAGTAGAATTTTCTCCAAAAAATATGTCAGAATACCAAGTTATAAGGAAATCCTGCAACGTGCGAAATTATCTTGTTTTTCCTAAACAACACGTTGTAACTCGAAAACCTTTGGTGGTGCTTGTATGTCTCAGCATGTATCCTCAAAAGAGAATGCACAGGACAGTTTTCTCTCGATAAAATATGTCACAATACCACGTTTTAAAGAAATCCTGCACCGTGCGAAATTATCTTGTTTTTCCTAAACAACATGTATTAATTGGAATAGCTTTGGTATTGCGTGTATGTCTCATTGTGTAGCATCAAAAGATAATCCACAGGAGAGTTTTCTCTCACAAGATATGTAAGAATACCACTTTACAAGGAAATACAGTTTTGCAGAGTAAAAACAAATACGTACATATTAGAAATACTTAAACTTTACAAGAAGAAATAACGCATCGTACAAAATTCTCTTGTTTTTCCTAATCAACACATTGTAACTCGAAAAGATTTGGTGTGGCGTATATGTTTAAGCGTGTAGCCTCAAAAGAGAATGCACAGGAGAATTTTCTCTCGAAAAAATATGTCAGAATACCACGTTTTAAAAAAATCCCGCATCGTGCGAAATTATCTTGTTTTTCCTAAACAACACTTTGTAACTCGAAAAGCTTTGGTTTTGTGTTTATGTCTAAGCTTGTAGACTCAAATGAGAACACACAGGAGAGTTTTCAATTGAAAGAATATGGAAGAATACCACGTTATAAGGAAATACAGTGTTGCAGAGTAAAGACAAAAAAGTACATATTGGAAATACTTAAACTTTGCGAGAAGAAATAATGCATCGTGCAAAATCATCTTGTTTTTCCTAAACAACATGCTGTAACTCGAAAAGATTTGGTGTTGCGTGTATGTCTAAGCTTGTAGCCTCAAAAGAGAACGCACAGGAGAGTTTTCTCTCAAAAGAATATGTAAGAATACCACGTTTTAAGGAAATACAGTGTTGCAGAATAAAGACAAATACGTACGTATTAGAAATACTTAAACTTTACTCGAAGAAATAATGCATCGTACAAAATTATCTTGTATTTCCTAAACAACACGTTGTAACTCGAAAGGATTTGGTGTTGCGTGTATATCTAAGCGTGTAGCCTCAAAAGAGAATGCACAGGAGAGTTTTCACTCAAAAAATTATGTCAGAATACCACGTTTTAAGGAAATCCCGCATCCTGCGAAATTATCATGTTTTTTTTAAACAACACGTTGTAACTCGAAAAGCTTTGGTGATGTGTGTATGTCTAAGCATGTAGCCTCAAAAGAGAACGCACAGGAGAGTTTTCTCTAGAAAGAATATGTAAGAACACCACGTTATAAGGAAATACAGTGTTGCAGACTAAAGACAAATATGTATGTATTAGAAATACTTTAACTTTAAGAGAAGAAATAACGCATCGTAAAAAAATTATCTTGTATTTCCTAAACAAAGCGTTGTAACTCGAAAAGATTTGTTGTTGTCTGTATGTGTAAATGGGTAGCCTCAAAAGAGAACCCACAGTAGAATTTTCTCTCGAAAAATATGTCAGAATACCACGTTTTAATGAAATCCTGCATCGTGCAAAATTATCTTGTGTTTCCTAAACAACAGGTTGTAACTCGAAAAGATTTGGTGTTGCGTGTATGTCTAAGCATGTAGCATCAAAAGAGAATGCACAGGAGAATTTTCTCTCATAAAAATATGTCAGAATACCAGGTTTTAAGGAAATCCCGCATTGTGAGAAAGTATCTTGTTTTTCCTAAACAACACGTTGTAACTTGAAAAGCTTTGGTATTGCGTGTATGTCTAAGAGTGTAGCTTCAAAATAGAACGAAGAGGAGAGTTTTCTCTCGAAAGACTATGTAAGAATACCACGTTATAAGGAAATACAGTGTTGCAGAGTAAAGACAAATACGTACGTATTAGAAATACTTAAAATTTTCGAGAATAAATAATGTATCGTGCAAAATTATATTGTTTTTCCTAAACAACACGTTGTAACTAGAAAATATTTGGTGTTGCGTGTATGTCTAAATTTGTAGCCTCTAAAGAGAACCCACCGGAGAATTTTCTCTCGAAAAAATATGTCAGAGTACCAACTTTTAAGGAAATACCGCATCATGCGAGATTATCTTGTGTTTCCTAAACAACACATTGTAACTCGAAAAGCTTTGGTGTTGCGTGTATGTCTCAGTGTGTAGCCTCAAAACAGAACACACAGGAGAGTTTTCTATCGAAAAAATATGTCAGAATTCCACGTTTTAAGAAAATCCCGTATCGTATGAAATTATCTTGTTTTTCCTAAACAACTTGTTGCAACTCGAAAAGCTTTGGTGTTGCGTTTTTGTCTAAGGTGCAGCCTCAAAAGAGAACGCCTAGGAGAGTTTTCTCTCGAAAGAATATGTAAGAATAGCAAGTTATAAGGAAATATAGTGTTGCAGAGTAAAGACAAAGAGTACGTGTTAGAAATACTTAAACTTTACCAGAGGAAATAACGCAATGTGCAAAAATATCTTGTTTTTCCTAAAAAAAACACGTTGTAACTCGAAAAGCTTTGTTGTTCCGTGTATGTCTAAGTGTGTAGCCTCAAAAGAGAACACAGAGGAGAATTTTCTCTCGAAAGAATATGTAAGAATACCACGTTATGAGGAAATACAGTGTTGCAGAATAAAAACAAATACGTACATATGAGAAATACTTAAACTTCACGAGAAGAAATAATGCATCGTACAAAATTATCTTGTATTTCCTAAACAACACGTTGTAACTCGAAGGATTTGGTGTTGCATGTCTGTCTAAGCGTGTAGCCTCAAAAGAGAACGCACAAGAGAGTTTTCACTCAAAAAAAAAAATGTCAGAATACCACGTTTTAAGGAAATCCCGCATCGTGCGAAATTATCTTGTTTTTCCTAAACAACACGTTGTAACTCGAAAAGCTTTGGTGTTATGTGTATGTCTAAGCGTGTAGCCTCAAAAGAGAAGGCACAGGAGAGTTTTCTATCGAAAAAATATGTCAGAATACCACGTTTTAGGAAAATCCCGTATCGTGTGAAATTATCTTGTTTTTCCTAAACAACTTGTTGCAACTCGAAAAGCTTTGGTGTTACGTTTTTTTTTTTTTTTTTCCTAAAGTGCAGCCTCAAAAGAAAACACACAGGAGAGTTTTCTCTCGAAGGAATATGTAAGAATACCACGTTATAAAGGAATACAGTGTTGCAGAGTAAAGACAAATATGTACGTATTAGAAATACT
The DNA here is from genome assembly GCF_947179515.1 of Apodemus sylvaticus. Lineage (NCBI taxonomy): Eukaryota > Metazoa > Chordata > Mammalia > Rodentia > Muridae > Apodemus > Apodemus sylvaticus. The sequence continues at coordinate 79,522,360 of NC_067488.1, read as the reverse complement.
TAAAATTTACGAGAAGAAATAACGCATCATACAAAAATATCTTGTTTTTCCTAAAAAACACGTGTATGTACATATTTGTGTTTATTCTGTAAGACTGTATTTCTTTGTAACGTGGTATTCTTATATAATCTTGCAAGTGAAAACTTTCCTGTGCATTCTCTTTTGAGGCTACACAGTTAGTCATACATGCAACACCAAACCTTTTCGAGTTAAAACATGTTGTTTAGGAAAAACAAGATAATTATGCACGATGCAGAATTTACTTAAAACGTGGTATTCTGGTGTATTTTTTCGAGAGAAAATACTCCTGTGTGTTCTCTTTTGAGGCTACACGTTTAGACATACAAGCAACACCAAATCCTTTCGAGTTACAACGTGTTGTTTAGGAAATACAAGATAATTTTGTACGATGCGTTATTTCTTCTCGTAATGTTTAAGTATTTCTAATACGTACGTATTTGTCTTTAGTCTGTAACACTGTATTTCCTTATAACATTGTATTCTTACATATTCTTTCGAGAGAAAACTCTCCTGTGCGTTCTCTTTTGAGGCTACACTCTTAGACATAAACGCAACACCAAAGATTTTCAAGTTACAACATGTTGTTTAGGAAAAACGAGATAATATCGCACGATGCAGGATTTCCTTAAAACGTGGTATTATGACATATTTTTTTTCGAGATCAAACTCTCCGGTGCATTCTCTTTTGAGGCTACACGCTTAGACATACACGAAACATCAAATCTTTTTGAGTTACAACATGATGTTTAGGAAAAACTAGATAATTTTGCACGATGCGTTATTTCTTCTTGTAAAGTTTAAGTATTTCCAATATATACGTATTTGTCTTTACTCTGCAACACTTTATTTCTTTATAACGTGGTATTCTTACATATTCTTTTGAGAGAAAATTCTTCTGTGCATTCTCTTTTGAGGCTGCACGCTTAGACAAAAACGAAAGACCAAATCTTTTCGAGTTATAACAAATTGTTTAGGAAAAACAAGATAATTTCGCATGATTGGGATTTTCTTAAAAAATGGTATTCTGACATATTGTTTCGATAGGAAATTCTCCTGTGGGTTCTCTTTTGAGGCTACACATTTACACGTACACACAACACCAAATTTTTTCTAGTTACAACGTGTTGTTTAGGAAATACAAGATAATTTTTTACGATGCATTATTTCTTCTCGTAAAGTTTAAGTATTTCTAATACGTACATATATTCTTTAATTTGCAACAAAGTATTTCCATATAACGAGGTATTCTTATGTATTCTTTCGAGAGAAAACTCTCCTGTGCGTTCTCTTTTGAGGCTACACACTTAGACATACACGCAACACCAAAGCTTTTCGAGTTACAACGTGTTGTTTAGGAAAAACAAGATAATTTCGCATGATGCAGGAATTCTTTAAAACGTGGTATTCTGACATATTTTTTCGAGAAAAAATTCTCCTGTGGGTTCTCTTTTGAGGTTACACATTTACACATGCACACAACACCAAATCTTTTCTAGTTACAACGTGTTGTTTAGGAATAACAAGATACTTTTTTACGATGCATTATTTCTTCTCGTAAAGTTTAAGTATTTCTAATATATACGTATTTGTCTTTACTCTTCAACACTGTATTTCCTTATAACGTGGTATTCTTACATATTCTTTCGAGAGAAAACTCTTCTGTGCATTCTCTTTTGAGGCTACACGCTTAGACATACACGCAACACCAAAGCTTTTCTAGTTACAAAGTGTTGTTTAAGAAAAACAAGATAATTTCACACTATGCGGGGTTTCCTCAAAACGTGGTATTCTGACATATTTTTTTTCAAGTGAAAACTCTCCTGTGCATTCTATTTTGATGCTACATGCTTAGACATACACGCAACACCAAAGCTTTTCTAGTTACAACGTGTTGTTTAGGAAAAACAATGTAATTTCACACGATGCAGGATTTCCTTAAAACGTGGTATTCTGACACATTTTTTTTGAGAGAAAACTCTCCTGTGCGTTCTCTTTTGAGGCTACAATCTTAGACATACACACAACACAAAATCTTTTCTATTTACAACGTGCTGTTTAGGAAAAACAAGATAATTTTGCACGATGCGTTATTGCTTCTCATAATGTTTAAGTATTTCCAATACGCACATATTTGTCTTTACTCTGCAACACTGTATTTCCTTATAACGTCGTATTCTTACATATTCTTTCGAGAGAAAACTCTCCTGTGCGTTCCCTTTTGAGGCTCAACACTTTGACATACACGCAACATCACAGCTATTCAAGTTACAACGTGTTGTTTAAGAAAAACAAGATAATTTCGCACGATGCAGGATTTCCTTAAAACGTGCTATTCTGACATATTTTTTCGAGAGAAAACTCTCCTGTGCGTTCTCTTTTGAGGCTACACGCTTAGACATACACGCAACACCAAGGCTTTTCGAGCTGCAACATGTTGTTTAGGAAAAACAAGATAATTTCGCACGATGCAGGATTTCCTTAAAACGTGGTATTCGGACATATTTTTTCGAGAGAAAATTCTCCTGTGGGTTCTCTTTTGAGGCTACACATTTAGATATACACACACCACCAAATCTTTTCGAGTTACAACTTGTTGTTTAGGAAATACAAGATAATTTTTTATGATGCGTTATTTCTTCTCGTAAAGTTTAAGAATTTCTAATATGTACATTTTTGTCTTTACTCGGCAAAAGTGTATTTCCTTGTAACGTGGTATTCTTACATATTCTTGCAGGAGAAAACTCTCCAGTGCATTCGCTTTTGAGGCTACACACTTAGACATACACACAACACCAAAGCTTTTTGTGTCAAAACATGTTGTTTAGAAAAAACAAGATAATTTTGCACGATGCAGGATTTCCTTAAAACGTGGTTTTCTGACATATTTTTTTGACATGAAACTCTCCTGTGCATACTCTTTTGAGGCTACACGCTTAGACATACATGAAATACCAAATCCTTTCGAGTTACAAAGTGTTTTCAGGAAAAACAAGAAAATTTTGCACAATGCGTTATTTTTTCTCGTAAGTTTATGTATTTCCAATATGTACGTATTTGTCTTTACTCTGCAACACTGTATTTCCTTATAACGTGGTATTCTTACATATTCTTTCGAGAGAAAACTCTCCTGTGTGTTCCCTTTTGAGGCTGCACACTTTGAGGAAACCGCAACACCAAAGCTTTTCGAGTTACAAAAAGTTGTTTAGGAAAAATTAGATAATTTCGCACGATGCAGGATATCCTTAAAACGTTGTATTCTGACATATTTTTTCGTGAGAAAACTCTTCTGTGCATTCTGTTTTGAGGCTACACGCTGAGACATACAAGCAACACCAAAGCTTTTCGAGTTACAACGTGTTGTTTAGGAATAACAAGATAATTTCGCACGATGCAGGATTTCCTTAAAACATGGTATTCAGACATATTTTTTTTGAGAGAAAACTCTCCTGCGTGTTCTCTTTTGAGCTACAAGCTGAGACATACAAGCAACACCAAAGCTTTTTGAGTTACAACGTGTTGTTTAGGAAATACAAGATAATTTTTTATGATGCGTTATTTATTCACATAAAGTTTAAGTATTTCTAATGCGTACGTATATGTCTTTATTTTGCAACACTGTATTTCCTTGTAACGTGGTATTCTTACATATTATTTCGAGAGAAAACTCTCCTGTGTGTTCTCTTTTGAGGCTACACTCTTAGACATACACGCATCAACAAAGCTTTTCGAGTTACAACTAGTTGTTTAGGAAAAAAAAAGACAATTTCGCACAATGCGGGATTTCCTTAAAACGTGGTATTCTGACATATTTTTTCAAGAGAAAACTCTCCAGTGAATTCTCTTTTGAGGCTACACGCTTAGCCACACACACCACACCCAATCTTTTCGAGTTACAATGTGTTGTTTAGGAAACACAAGATTATTTTATACGATGCGTTATTTCTTCTCGTAAAGTTTAAGTATTTCTAATATGTACATATTTGTCTTTACTCTGCAACACTGTATTTCCTTGTAACGTGGTATTCTTACATAATCTTGGGAGAGAAAACTCTGCTCTGCGATCTCTCTTGAGTCTATATGCTTAGACATACACGCAACACCAAAGCTTTTCGAGTTACAACGTGTTGTTTAGGAAAAACAAGATAATATCGCACGATGCAGGATTTCCTTAAAACGTGGGATTCTGACATATATTTTTGAGAGAAAATTCACCTGTGGGTTCTCTTTTGAGGAAACACTTTTAGACATACACACAACATCAAATCTTTTCGAGTTACAACGTGTTGTTTAGGAAAAACAAGATAATTTTGCACGATGCTTTATTTCTTCTCCTAAAGTTTAAGTATTTCCAATACGTACGTATTTGTCTTTCCTCTGCAACACTGTATTTCCTTATAACGTGGTATTCTTACATATTCTTTCGAGAGAAAACTCTCCTGTGAATTCTCTTTTGAGGCTACACGCTTAGACATACACGCAAAACCAAAGCTTTTCGAGTTACAACGTGTTGTTTAAGAAAAACAAGATAATTTCGCATGATGCGGGATTTCCTTAAAACGTGGTCTTATGACATATATTTTCGACAGAACACTCTCCTGTGTGCGTTCTCTTTTAAGGCTAAACGCTTAGACATACATGCAAAACCAAATCATTTCGAGTTACAACGTGTTCTTTATGAAATACAGTATAATTTTTTTACGATGTGTTATTTCTTATAAAGTTTTAGTATTGGTAATACGTACATATTTGTCTTTAATCTGCAACACTGGATTTCCTTATAACATGGTATTCTTACATATTCTTTCGAGAGAAACCTCTCCTGTGCGTTCTCTTTTGAGGCTACACGCTTAGACATACACGCAACACCAAATATTTTCGAATTACAACGTGTTGTTTAGGAAAAACAAAATAATTTCGCACTATGCGGGATTTCCCTAAACGAGGTATTCTGACATATTTTTTCAAGAGAAAACTCTCCTGTGCGTTCTCTTTTGAGGCTACATGCTTAGACATACATGCCACACCAAATCTTTTCGAGTTACAACGTGTTGTTTAGGAAATAGAAGATAATTTTTTATGATGTGTTATTTCTTCTCATAAAGTTTAAGAATTTCTAATATGTATGCATTTGTCTTTACTCTGCAAAACTTTTTTTTTCGTTGTAACGTGGTATTCTTACATATTTTTGAGAGAAAACTCTCCTGTGCATTCTCTTTTGAGGCTATACACTTAGACATACACGCAACACCAAAGCATTTCGAGTTAAAACATGTTGTTTAGAAAAACAAGATCATTTCGCACGATGCGGGATTTCCTTAAAACGTGGTATTCTGACATATTTTTTTGAGAGAAAACTCTCCTGTGCAGTCTCTTTTGAGGCTACACGCTAAGACATACACCCAACACCAAATCATTTCGAGTTACAACGTGTTGTTTAGGAAAAACAAAATAATTTTGCAGGATTTGGTATTTCTTCTCGTACAGTTTAAGTATTTCCAATACGTACGTATTTGTCTTTACTCTGCAACACTGTATTTCCTTATAACGTGTTATTTTTACATATTCTTTCAAGAGAAAACTCTCCTGTGCATTCTATTTTGAGGCTACACACTTAGACATACATGCAACACCAAAGCTTTTCGAATTACAAAGTGTTGTTTAAGAAAAACAAGATAATTTTGCACGATGCGGGATTTCCTTAAGACATGGTATTCTGACATATTTTTTTCAGAGAAAACTCTCCTGTGCGTTCCCTTTTGAGGCTACAAGCTTGGACATACACACAACTCAACATCCTTTAGAGTTACAACATGTTGTTTAGGTAAAACATGATAATTTTGCACGATGCGTTATTTCTTCTCATAAATTTTAAGTATTTCCAATATGTACATATTTGTCTTTACTCTGCAACACTGTATTTCCTTATAACGTCATATTCTTACATATTCTTTCGAGAGAAAACTATCCGGTGTGTTCTATTTTGAGGCTACACGCTTAGACATACACGCATCACCAAAGCTTTTCAAGTTACAACATGTTGTTTAGGAAAAAAAAAGATAATTTCGCATGATGCAGCATTTACTTAAACGTGGTATTCTGATATATTTTCTCGAGAGAAAATTTCCTGTGGGTCCTCTTTTGAGACTACACGTTTAGACATACACGCAAAACCAAATCTTTTGGAGTTACAACATGTTGTTTAGGAAAAACAAGATAATTTCCAGCGATGCGGGATTTCCTTAAAACGTGGTATTCTGACATATTTTTTCGAGAGAAAACTCTCCTGTGCGTTCTCTCTTGAGTCTACACGCTTAGACATACACTACACACCAAATCATTTCGAGTTACAACGTGTTGTTTAGGAAATACAAGATAAATTTGTACGATGCGTTATTTCTTCTCGTAAAGTTTAAGTATTTCCGTACGTATTTGTCTTTAATCTGCAACACTGGTATTTCCTTATAACTTGGTATTCTTACATATTCTTGCGAGAGAAAACTCTCCTGTGCGTTCTCTTTTGAGGCTGCATGCTTAGACAAAAACGCAACACCAAAGCTTATCGAGTTACAGCACTTTGTTTAGGAAAAAAAAGATAATTTCTGACGATGCAGGATTTCCTTAAAACGTGGTATTCTGACATATTTATTCGAGAGAAAACTCTCCTGTGCGTTCTCTTTTGAGGCTAAACGCTGAGACATTCAAGCAACACCAAAGCTTTTCGAGTTACAATGTGTTGTTTAGGAAAAACAAGATAATTTCGCACGATGCAGGATTTCCTCAAAACGTGGTATTCTGACATAATTTTTCGAGAGAAAATTCTTCTGTGGGTTCCCTTTTGAGGGTACATGTTTAGACATACACGCAACACCAAATCTTTTCGAGTTACAAAGTTTTGTTTAGGAAATACAAGATAATTTTGTACGATGCGTTATTTCTTCTCATAAAGTTTAAGTATTTCTAATAAGTACATATTTGTCTTTACTCTGCAACACTGTATTTCCTTATAACGTGGTATTCTTACATTTTCTTTCGAGAGAATACTCTCCGGTGTCTTCTCTTTTGAGGCTACACACTTAGTCATACAGGCAACACCAAAGCTTTTCGAGTTAAAACATGTTGTTTAGGAAAACAAGATAATTTTGCATGATGCATTATTTCTTCTCATAAAGCTTAAGTATTTCCAATAAGTACGTATTTGTCTTTACTCTGCAACACTGTATTTCCTTAAAACGTTGTATTCTGACATATTTTTTCGTGAGAAAACTCTATTGTGTGTTCTCTTTTGAGGCTACACGCTGAGATATACAAGCAACACCAAAGCTTTTCGAGTTACAACGTGTTGTTTAGGAATAACAAGATAATTTCGCACGATGAAGGATTTCCTTAAAACGTGGTATTCAGAAATATTTTTTTTTTCGAGAGAAAATTCTCCTGTGGGTTCTCTTTTGAGGCTACACTTTTAGACATACAAGCAACACCAAATCTTTTTGAGTTACAACATGTTGTTTATGGAAATACCGCATCATGCGAAATTATCTTGTTTTTTCTAAAAACAAGGATATACAGTGTTGTTATAAGGAAATACAGTGTTGTAGACTAAAGACATATACGTACGTATTAGAAAGACTTAAACTTTAGGAGAAGAAATAAACATCATACAAAATTGTTTTGTATTTCCTAAACAACACTTTGTAACTCGATAAGACTTGGTGTTGCGTGTATGTCTACACGTGTAGCCTCAAAAGAGAACCCACAGGAAAATTTTCTCTCAAAAAAAAAAACGTGTCAGAACACCACGTTGTAAGGAAATCCCGCAACGTGCGAAATTATCTTGTTTTTCCTAAACAACACGTTGTAAGTTGAAAAACTTTGGTGTTGCGTTTATGTCTAAGCGTGTAGCCTCAAAAGAGAAATGACAAGAGAGTTTTCTCTCGAAGGAATATGTAAGACTACCATGTTATAAGGAAATACAGTGTTGCAGAGTAAAGACAAATACCTATTTATTGGATATACTTAAATTTTACGAGAAGAAATAACGCATCGTGAAAAATTATCATGTTTTTCCTAAACAACACGTTGTAACTCGAAAAGATTTGGTGTTGCGTGTATGTCTAAGGTTGTAGCCTCAAAAGAGAACACACAGGAGAGTTTTTGCTCGAAAAAATATGTCAGAATTCCACATTTTAAAGAATACCCGCATCGTGCGAAATTATCTTGTTTTTCCTAAAACACACATTTTAACTCGAAAAGCTTTGGTGTTGCGTGTATGTCTAAGCGTGTAGCCTTAAAAGAGAACAGACAGGAGAGTTTTCTCTCGAAAGAATATGTAAGAATACCACGTTATAAGGAAATAGAGTGTTGCAGAGTAAAGACAAATACATACGTATTGGAAATACTTAAATTTTACGAGAAGAAATAACCCATCGTGCAAAATTATCTTGTTTTTCCTAAACAACACGTTGTAACTCGAAAGGCTTTGGTGTTGCGTGTATGTCTAAAGTTGTAGCCTCAAAAGAGAACACAGAGGAGAGTTTTCGCTCGAAAAAATATGTCCGAATACCATGTTTTAAGGAATATCCGCATCATGCGAAATTATCTTGTTTTTCCTAAACCACACATTTTAACTCGAAAAGCTTTGGTGTTGCGTTATGTATAAGCGTGTAGCCTCAAAAATGAACGCACAGGACAGTTTTCTCTCGAAAGAATATGTAAGAATACCACGTTATAAGGAAATACAGTGTTGCAGAGTAAAGAAAAATAAGTACGTATTAGAAATACTTAAACTTTACGAAAAGAAATAAAGCATCGTACAAAATTGTTTTGTATTTCCTAAACAACACGCTGTAACTCGATAAGATTTGGTGGTGCGTGTATGTCTACATGTGTGGCTTCAAACGAGAACCCACAGGAGAATTTTCTCTCCAAACAATATGTAAGAACACCACGTTTTAAGGAAATCCTGCATCGTGCGAAATTATCTTGTTTTTCCTAAACAACACGTTGTAACTTGAAAAACTTTGGTGTTGCCTGTATGTCTAAGCGTATATCCTCAAAAAAGAACCCACAGGAGAGTTTTGTCTCGAAAGAATATGTAAGAATACCATGCTATAAGGAAATACAGTGTTGCAGAGTAAAGACAAATATGTAGATATTAGAAATACTTAAACGTGACGAGAAGAAATACCGCATCGTACAAAATTACCATGTTTTTCCTAAACAACACGTTGTAACTCGAAAAGATTTGGTGTTGCATGTTTGACTAAGTGTGTAGCCTCAAAAGAGAATGCACAGGAGAGTTTTCTCTCCAAAAAATATGTCAGAATACCACATTTTATGGAAATCCCGCATCGTGTGAAATTATCTTGTTTTTCCTAAACAACACGTTGTAACTCGAAAAGCTTTGGTGTTGCGTGTATGTCTAAGCGTGTAGCCTCAAAAGAGAATGCACATTAGAGTTTTCTCTTGAAAGAATTGTAAGAATACCATGTTATAAGGAAATACAGTGTTGCAGAGTAACGACAAATACGTACGTATTGGAAATACTTAAACTTTACGAGTAGAAATAACACATTGTGCAAAATTATCTTCTTTTTCCTAAACAACACGTTTTAAGTCGAAAAACTTTGGTGTTGCGTGTATGTCTAACCGTGTAGCCTCAAAAGAGAACGCACAGGAGAGTTTGCTCTCGAAAGAATATGATATAATACCACGTTATAAGGAAATACAGTGTTGCAGACTAAAGAAAAATATGTACATATTAGAAATACTTAAACATTACGAGAAGAAATAACGCATCATACAAAATAGTTTTGTATTTCCTAAACAACACTTTGTAACTAGATAAGATTTGGTGTTGCGTTTATGTCTACATGTGTAGCCTCAAAAGAGAACCCACAGGAGAATTTTCTCTCGAATAAATATGTCAGAATACCATGTTTGAAGGAAATCCCGCATCGTGTGAAATTATCTTGTTTTTCCTAAACAACACGTTGTAACTCGAAAAGCTTTGGTGTTGCGTGTATGTCTCAGCTTGTAGCATCAAAAGTGAACACACAGGAGAGTTTTCTCTCAAAGAATATGTAAGAATTCCACGTTATAAGGAAATACAGTGTTGCAGAGTAAAGACAAATACATATGTATTGGAAATACTTAAACTTTACGAGAAGAAATAATGCATCATGAGAAATTATCTTGTTTTCCTAAACAACATGTTTTAACACGAAAAGCTTTGGTGTTGTATGTATGTCTAACCGTGTAGACTCAAAAGAGAACGCACAAGAGAGTTTGCTCTCAAAAGAATATGTAAGAATAAAACGTTATAAGGAAATACAGTGTTGCAGACTAAAGACAAATACGTACGTATTAGAATTACTTAAACTTTAAGAGAAGAAATAATGCATCGTACAAAATTGCTTTGTTTTTCTTAAACAACACTTTGTAGCTCGATAAGATTTGGTGTTGCGTTTATGTCTACACGTGTAGCCTCAAAAGAGAACCCACAGGAGAATTTTCTGTCAAAAAAAAAAAAAAAACATGTCAGGACACCACGTTTTAAGGAAATCCCGCATCATGCGAAATTATCTTGTTTTTCCTAAACAACACGTTGTAAGTTGAAAAGCTTTGTTGTTGCGTGTATGTCTAAGCGTGTAGCCTCAAAAGAGAAACGACAGGAGAGTTTTCTCTCGAAAGAATATGTAAGACTACCAGGTTATAAGGAAATACAGTGTTGCAGAGTAAAGACAAATACGTACATATTAGAAATACTTAAACTTTAGGAGAAGAAATAACGCATCATTCAAAACTATCTTGTTTTTCCTAAACAACACGTTGTAACTCGAAAAGATTTGGTGTTGCGTTTTTGACTAAGCATGTAGCCTCAAAAGAGAATGCACAGGAGAGTTTTCTCTTGAAAAAATATGTCAGAATACCACGTTTTAAGGAAATCCCGCATCGTGCGAAATTATCTTGTTTTTCCTAAACAACACGTTGTAACTTGAAAAGCTTTGGTGTTTCCTGTATGTCTAAGCGTGTAGCCTCAAAAGAGAATGCACATTAGAGTTTTCTCTCAAAATAATATGTAAGAATACCACGTTATAAGGAAATACTATGTTGCACAGTAACAACAAATACGTACATTTTGGAAATACTTAAACTTTACGAGAAGAAATAACGCATCGTGCAAAATTATCTTGTTTTTCCTAAACAACACTGTGGGAAGCCGTCCTGAGCTATTCGGACTAATGCTTACTCATGGCCCTAAGGTGGTGGCTGCTAAAATATAAGAACAATTAACTAGAGCCTTCTCCTTGAGTTATCGGTGTGAGAAGATTCTGAGAATACCACAAGATGTTCCTGCCCAGTGTCAGAAGATCCCGAGAATACCACAATATGTTCCTGCCCTAACCACGGAATGTACCTGCCGGCGTTAACTCCGGTGTCCTCTCCAGATGACCAGATGACCTCCTCTCTCGCTTCCTGCTTCAATCCCTAGGGGTGTCTCTGCCCTTCCCTCCTTTGGCTGGTGTGAAGGTTATTTCCTTCTCTGTAAGCCTTAAAACCCACTTACCTCCCCGACATTAAACGAAGCCTTGACATAACCCAGACTGACTTGTCTTTCTTAGCGTGCTTGGCTTCCCTTTTCTCTCCCCCCCATTTTTGACCCTCAGGTAGTACCCCTTCGGGACCCGGGAATAACTGGACCTGCTGGACGGGTCACAACACGTTGTAACTCAAAAGGATTTGGTGTTGCGTTTATGTCTAAGGCTGTAGCCTCAAAAGAGAATGCACAGGAGAGTTTTCTCTCGAGAAAAATATGTCAGAATACCAAGTTTTAAGGAAACCCGCATCGTGCGAAATTATCTTATTGTTCCTAAACAACATGTTTTAACTCAAAAAACTTTGTTGTTGCGTTTATGTCTATGCATGTAGCCTCAAAAGAGAATGCACAGGAGAGTTTTCTCTCAAAAGATTATGTAAGAATACCACGTTATGAGGAAATACAGTGTTGCAGAGTAAAGACAACTATGTACGTATTAGAAATACTTAAACTTTACGAGAAGAAATAAGGCATCATACAAAATTATCTTGTATTTCCTAAACAACACGTTGTAACTCGAAAGGATTTGGTGTTGCGTGTAAGTCTAAGCGTGTAGCCTCAAAGGAGAACGCACAGGAGAGTTTTCTCTCGAAAAAATATGTCAGAATACCACGTTTGAAGGAAATCACGAATCGTGGGAAATTATCTTGTTTTTCCTTAACAACATATTTTAACTTGAAAAGCTTTGGTGTTGCGTGTATGTCTAAGCGTGTAGCCTCAATAGAGAATGCACAGGAGAGTTTTCACTCGAAAGAATATGTAAGAATAAAACGTTATAAGGAAATACAGAGTAGCATATTAAAGACAAATACGTACATATTAGAAATACTTAAACATTATGAGAATAAATAATGCATCGTGCAAAAATATCTTTTTTTCGTAAATAACACGTTGTAACTTGAAAATATTTGGTGTTGCAGGTATGTCTAAGCTTTTAGCCTCAATAGAGAAAGCACAGGAGAGTTTTCTCTCAAAAAAACATGTCAGAATACCCCGTTATAAGGAAATCGCACATTGTGCGAAATTATCTTGTTTTTCCTAAACAAAATGTTGGAACTTGAATAGCTTTGGTGTTGCTTGTATATCTATGCGTGTAGCCTCAAAAGAGAACGCACAGGAGAGTTTTCTCACGAAAAAAATATGTCAGAATACAACGTTTTAAGGAAATCCTGCATCGTGCGAAATTATCTTTTTTTTCCTAAGCAACTTGTTGTAACTCGAAAAGCTTTGGTGTTGCGTTTTTCTCTAACCGTGCAGCCCCAAAAGAGAACGCACAGGAGAGTTTTCTCTCGAAAGAATATGTAAGAATAACACGTTATAAGGAAATAAACTGTTGCAGAGTAAAGACAAATACATACGTGTTAGAAATACTTAAAATTTACGAGAAGAAATAAGACATCGTAAAAAATTATCTTGTATTTCCTAAACAACACGTTGTAACTCGAAAAGATTTGGTGTTGCGTGTGTGTCTAAGCCTGTAGCCTCAAAAGAGAACGCACAGGAGATTTTTCTCTTGAAAGAATATGTTAGAATTCTACGTTATAATGGAATACAGTGTTGCAGAGTAAAGACAAATATGTACTTATTAGAAATACTTAAACTTTACGAAAAGAAATAACGCTTCATGCAAAATTATCTTGTTTTTCCTAAACAACACGTTGTAACTCGAAAAGATATGGTGTTGAGTGTATGACTAAGCGTGTAGCCTCAAAAGAGAACGCACAGGAGAGTTTTCCCTCGAAAAATATGTCAGAATACCAAGTTTTAAGGAAATCCAGCATTGTGCGATATTATCTTGTTTTTCCTAAACAACACGCTTTAACTCGAAAAGCTTTGGTGTTGTGTCTATGCCTAAGTGTTTAGCCTCAGAAGAGAATGCACAGGAGAGTTTTCTCTCAAAAGAATATGTCAGAATACCACGTTACAAGTAAATACAGTGTTGCAGAGTAAAGAAATATACGTACGTATTAGAAATACTTAAACTTTAGGAGAAGGAATAACGCTCCGTACAAAATTATCTTGTATTTCCTAAACAACACTTTGTAACTCGAAAATATTTGGTGTTGCGTGTATGTCTAAGCATGTAGCCTCAAAGGAGAACTCCCGGGATAGTTTTCCCTACAAAAAATATGTCAGAATACCACGTTTTAAGGAAATCCCAAATCGTGCGAAATTATCTTATTTTTCCTAAACGACATGTTTTAACTCGAAAAGCTTTGGTGTTACGTGTATGTCTAAGTGTGTAGCCTCAAAAGAGATCTCACAGGAGAGTTTTCTCTCGAAAGATTATGTAAGAATACCACCTTATAAGGAAATTCAGTGTTGCAGAGTAAAGACAACTATGTACGTATTAGAAATACTTAAACTCTACGAGAAGAAATAACGTATCATAAAAAATTACCTTGTATTTCCTAAACAACACTTTGTAACTCGAAAGGATTTGGTGTTGTGTGTATGTCTAAGCGTGTAGCCTCAAAGGAGAACGCACAGGAGAGTTTTCTCTCGAAAAAGTTTGTCAGAATACCACGTTTTAAGGAAATCACACATCGTGGGAAATTATCATGTTTTCCCTTAACAACATATTTTAACTCGAAAAGCTTTGGTGTTGCGTGTATGTCTAAGCATGTAGCCTCAATAGAGAATGCACAGGAGAGTTTTCACTCGAAAGAATATGTAAGAATAAAACGTTATAACGTAATACAGTGTTGCAGAGTAAAGACAAATATGCACGTATTAGAAATACTTAAACTTTACGAGAAGAAATAAAGCATCATGCAAAATTATCTAGTTTTTCCTAAACAACAGGTTGTAACTCGAAAAGATTTGGTGTTGTGTGTATGTCTGAATGTGTAGCCGCAAAAGAGAACCCACAGGAGAATTTTCTCTTGAAAAAATATGTCAGAATACCACGTTTTAAGGAAATCCTGCATCGTGCGAAATTATCTTGTTTTTCGTAAACAACACGTTGTAACTCGAAAAGCTTTGGTGTTGCTTGTATGTCTCAGCGTGTAGCCTCAAAAGAGAATGCACAGGAGGGTTTTCGCTCGAAAAAATATGTCAGAATACAACGTTTTAAGGAAATCCTGCATCGTGCAAAATTATCTTTTTTTTTTCCTAACTAACTTGGTGTAACTCAAAAAGCTTTGCTGTTGCGTTTTTGTCTAAGCGTTTAGGCTCAAAAGAGAACACACAGGAGAGTTTTCTCTCGAAAAAACATGTCAGAATACCCCGTTTTAAGGAAATCGCTCAACGTGCGAAATTATCTTATTTTTACTAAACAACACGGTATAACTTGAAAGCTTTGGTGTTGCGTGTATGTCTAAGCATGTAGCTTCAAAAGAGAACGAAGAGGAGAGTTTTCTCTCGAAAGAATATGTAAGAATACCACGTTATAAGGAAATACAGCGTTGCAGAGTAAAGACATATACGTATGTATTAGAAATACTTAAAATTTACGAGAAGAAATAATGCATCATGCAAAATTATCTTGTTATTCCTAAACAACACGTTGTAACTAGAAAAGATTTGGTGTTGCGTGTATGTCTAAATTTGTAGCCTCTAAAGTGAACCCACAGGAGAATTTTCTCTCGAAAAAATATGTCAGAATACCACGTTTTAAGGAAATACCGCATCATTCGAAATTATCTTGTTTTTCGTAAACAACACGTTGTAACTCGAAAATCTTTGGTGTTGCGTTTATGTCTAAGCATGTAGCCTCAAAAGAGAATGCACAGTAGCGTTTTATCTCGAAAGAATATGTAAGAATACCACGTTTTAAGGAAATTCCGCATCGTGCGAAATTATCTTGTTTTTCCTTAACAACTCGTTGTTACTCGAAAATCTTTGGTGTTGCGTGTATGTCTAAGCGTGCAGCCTAAAAAGAGAACGCACAGCAGAGTTTCTCTAGAAAGAATATGTAAGAATAACTCGTTATAAGGAAGTAGAGAGTTGCAGAGTAAAGACAAATATGTACGTATTAGAAATACTTAAACTTTACGAGAAGAAATAACGCATCCTAAAAAATTATCTTGTGTTTCCTATACAACACGTTGTAACTCGAAAAGATTTGGTGTTGCCTTTATGTCTAAACGTTTATCCTCAAAAGAGAACCCACAGGAGAATTTTCTCTCAAAAAAATATGTAAGAATACAACGTTTTAAGGAAATCCCGCATCGTGCGAAATTATCTTGTTTTTCCTAAACAACACGTTGTAACTCGAAAAGCTTTGGTGTTGCGTGTATGTCTTAGCGTGCAGCCTCAAAAGAGAACGCACAGGAGAGTTTTCACTCGAAAGAATATGTAAGAATACCACGTTATAAGGAAATACAGTGTTGCATATTAAAGACAAATAAGTATATATTGGAAAAACTTAAACTTTTTGAGAAGAAATAAGGGTCCTGCAAAATTATCTTGTTTTTCCTAAATAACACGTTGTAACTCAAAACAATTTGGTGTTGCGTGTATGTCTAAGCTTCTAGCCTCAAAAGGGAACGCACAGGATAGTTTTGTTTTGAAAAAACATGTCAGAATACCCCGGTTTAATGAAATCACACATCGTGCGAATTTATCTAGTTTTTCCTAAACAACACGTTGTAACTTGAAAAGCTTTGGTGTTGCGTGTATGTCTATGAGTGTAGCCTCAAAAGAGAATGCACAAGAGAGTTTTCTCTAGAAAGAATAGGTAAGAATACCACGTTATAAGCAAATACAGTGTTGCAGATTAAAGACAAATACGTACGTATTAGAAATACTTAAACTTTGTGAGAAGAAATAATGCATCGTACAAAATTATCTTGTATATCCTAAACAACATGTTGTAACCTGAAAAGATTTGGTGTTGCTTGTGAGTCTAAAAATGTAGCCTCAAAAGAGAACCCACAGCAGAATTTTTCCTCGAAAAAATATATCAGAATACAACGTTTTAAGGAAATCCCGCTTTGTGCGAAATTATCTTGTTTTTCTTAAACAACACGTTGTAACGCGAAAAGCTTTGGTGTTGCGTGTATGTCTAATCCTGTCGCCTCAAAAGAGAACGAAGAGGAGAGTTTTCTCTCAAAAGAATATGTAAGAATACCACGTTATAAGGATATACCGTGTTGCAGAGTAAAGACAAATACGTACGTATTAGAAATACTTAAAATTTACGAGAAGAAATAATGCATCCTGCAAAATTATCTAGTTTTTCCTAAACAACACGTTGTAACTCGAAAAGATTTGGTCTTGCGTGTATGTCTAAATGTGGAGCCTCAAAAGGGAACCCACAGGAGAATTTTCCCTTGAACAAATATGTCAGAATACCACGTTTTAAAGAAATACCGCATCATGCAAAATTATCTTGATTTTCCTAAACAACACGTTGTAACTCGAAAAGCTTTGGTATTGCGTGTATGTATAAGCGTGTAGCCTCAAAAGTAAATGCACAGGAGAATTTTCTCTCAAAAGAATATATAAGAATTCCACGTTATAACCGAATAAAGTGTTGCAGAGTAAAAACAAATATGTAGGTATTAGAAATACTTAAACTTTACGAGAAGAAATAACTCATCATGAAAAATTATCTTGTTTTTCCTAAACAGCATGTTGTAACTCGAAAAGTTTTCGTGTTGACTGTATGACTAAGCGTATAGCCTCAAAAGAGAATGCACAGGAGAGTTTTCTCTCGAAAAAAATATGTCAGAATACCACGTTTTAAGGAATTCCAACATTGTGCGAAATTATCTTGTTTTTCCTAAACAACACGTTTTAACTTGAAAAGCTTTGGTGTTGAGTGTATGTCTAAGTGTGGAGCCTCAGAAGAGAACGCACTGGAGAGTTTTCTCTCGAAAGAATATGTCAGAATACCACGTTACAAGGAAATACAGTGTTGCAGAGTAAAGACAAATACGTACGTATTAGAAATACTTAAACTTTACGAGAAGAAATAAGGCTCCATAAAAAATTATCTTGTATTTCAAAAACAACAAGTTGAAATTCGAAAAGATTTGGTGTTGCATGTATGTGCAAGCTTGTAGCCACAAAGGAGAAGGCACAGGAGAGTTTTCTCTCGAAAAAATATGTCACAATACCACGTTTTAAGGAAATCCTGCATCGTGCAAAATTTTCTTGTTTTTCCTAAACAACACATTGTCATTCGAAAAGCTTTGGTGTTGCGTTTATTTCTAAGCATGCCGCCTCAAAAGAGAACGCACAGGAGAGCTTTCTCTCGAAAGAATATGTAAGAATACCATGTTATATGGAAATACAGTGTTGCAGAGTAAAGACAAATACGTACGTATTAGAAATACTTAAACTTTACGAGAGGAAATAACGCATCGAGCAAAATTATCATGTTTTTCCTAACAACACGTTGTAACTCGAAAATTTTAGTGTTGTGTGTATGTCTAAGCGGGTAGCCTCAAAAGAGAATGCACAGGAGAGTTTTCTCTCGAAAAAAATATGTCAGAATACCCCGTTTTAAAGAAATCCAGCATTTGTGCGAAATTATCTTGTTTTTCCTAAACAACACGTTGTAACTCGAAAAGCTTTGGTGTTGCGTGTATGTCTAAGCTTGTAGCCTCAAAAGAGAATGCACAGGAGAGATTGCTCTCGAAAGAACATGTACGAATACCACGTTATAAGGAAATACAGTGTTGCAGAGTAAAGACAAATACGTACTTATTAGAAATACTTAAACTTTACAAGAAGAAATAACAGGTCGTGCAAAATTATCTAGTTTTTCCTAAACAACACGTTGTAACTCGAAAAGATTTGGTGTTGCATGTATGACTAAGCATGCAGCCTCAAAAGAGAACGCACAGGAGAGTTTTCTCTCGAAAATATATGTCACAATACCACGTTTTAAGGAAATCCCGCATCATGTGAAATTATCTTGTTTTTCCTAAAAAACATGTTTTGACTCGAAAAGCTTTGGTGTTGCGTGTATGTCTAAGTGTGCAGCTTCAAAAGAGATCGCACAGGAGAATTTTCTCTCGAAAGAATATGTAAGAATACCACGTTATAAGGAAATACAGTGTTGCAGAGTAAGGACAAATACGTATGTATTGGAAATACTTAAACTTAATGAGATGAAATAACGCATCGTACAAAATTATCTTGTATTTCCTACACAACATGATGTAACTCGCAAAGATTTGGGGTTGCGAGTATGTCTAAACGTGTACCCTCAAAAGAGGACCCACAGGAGAATTTTCTCTCGAAAAAATATGTAAGAATACCATGTTTTAAGGAAATCCTGCATCATGCGAAATTATCTGGTTTTTCCTAAAAAAAAAGTTGTAACTCGAAAAGCTTTGGTGTTGCGTGTATGTCTAAGTGTGTAGCCTCAAAAGAGAATGCACAGGAGAGTTTTCTCTCGAAAGAATATGTAAGAATACCACGTTACAAGGAAATACAGTGTTGCAGAGTAAAGATAAATACGTACGTATTAGAAATACTTAAACTTTATGAGAAAAAAATAACGCATCATACAAAATTAACTTGTATTTCCTAAACAACACGTTGTAACTCGAAATGATTTGTTGTTGCGTGTATGTCTAAGTGTGTAGCCTCAAAAGAGAACGCACAGGAGAGTTTTCTCTCAAAAAAATATGTAAGAATACCACGTTTTAAGGAAATCCTGCATTATGCAAAATTATCTTGTTTTTCTTAACAACACATAACTCGAAAAGTTTTGATGTTGTGTTTTTGTCTAAGCGTGCAGCTTCAAAAGAGAACGCTCAGGAGAGTTTTCTCTCGAAAGAATATGTACGAATACCACGTTATAAGGAAATATAGTGTTGCAGAGTAAAGACAAATATGTATGTATTGGAAATACTTAAACTTTATGAGAAGAAATAACACATCGTGCAAAATTATCTTGTTTTTCCTAAACAAAACATTGTAACTCGAAAAGATTTGGTGTTACGTGTATGTATAAGCTGGTAGCCTCAAAAGAGAAGGCACA
Organism: Apodemus sylvaticus; assembly: GCF_947179515.1. Classification (NCBI taxonomy): domain Eukaryota; kingdom Metazoa; phylum Chordata; class Mammalia; order Rodentia; family Muridae; genus Apodemus; species Apodemus sylvaticus. The sequence goes on along the minus strand of NC_067488.1, from coordinate 79,502,801 downwards.
GGAATGTTTCCTCTTTAAAAAATATGTCAGAATACCACATTTTAAGGAAATCCTGCATCGTTCGAAATTATCTTGTTTTTCCTAAACAACACATTGTAAATCCAAAAGCATTGGTGATGCGTGTATGTCTAAGCATGTAGCCTCAAAAGAGAACGCACAGGAGAGTTTTCTCTCGAAAGAATATGTAAGAATACCACGTTATATGGAAATACAGTGTTGCAGAGTAAAGACAAATACGTATGTATTAGAAATACTTAAACTTTATGAGAGGCAATAACCCATCGTGCAAAATTATCTTGTTTTTCCTAACAGCACGTTGTAACTCTAAAAGATTTGGTGTTGCGGATATGTCTAAGCTTGTAGCCTCAAAAGAGAACGCACACGAGAGTTTTCTCTCTAAATAATAGGTCAGAATACCATGTTTTAAGGAAATCATGCATCTTGCGAAATTATCCTGTTTTTCCTAAACGAAACGTTGTAACTCGAAAATTTTGGTGTTGCATGTATGTCTAAGCCTGTTGCCTCAAAAGAGAATGCACAGGAGAGTTTTCTCTCGAAAAAAAAATATGTCAGAATACCAAATTTTAAGGAAATCCAGCATTGTGCGAAATTGTCTTGTTTTTCCTAAACAACACGTTGTTACTCGAAAAGCTTTGGTGTTGCGTTTAGGTCTAAGCTTGTAGCCTCAAAAGAGAACGCACAGGAGAGATTTCTCTTGAAAGAATATTTATGAATACCACTTTATAAGGAAATACAGTGTTGCAGAGTAAAGACAAATACGTACGTATTTGAAATACTTTAACTTTACGAGAAGTAATAATGGGTCGTGCAAAATTATCTTGTTTTTCCTAAACAACACGTTGTAACTCGAAACCCTTTGGCGTTGCTTGTATGTCTCCACATGTAGCCTCAAAAGAGAATGCACGGGAGAGTTTTCTCTCGGGAAAATATGTCATATACCATGTTTTACGGAAATCCTGCATCATGCGAAATTATCTTGTTTTTCCTAAACAACATGTTTTAAAACGAAAAGCTTTGGTGTTGCGTGTAGGTCTAAGTGTGTAGCCTCAAAAGAGAATGCACAGGAGAGATTTCTCTCGCAAGAATATGTAAGAATTCCACGTTACAAGGAAATACAGTTTTGCAGAATAAAGACAAATAGGTACATATTAGAAATACTTAAACTTACGAGAAGAAATAACGCATTATACAAAATTATCTTGTTTTTCCTAAACAACACGTTGTAACTCGTAAAGATTTGGTGTGGTGTATATGTCTATGCGTGTAGCCTCAAAAGAGAACGCACAGGAGAGTTTTCTCTCGAAAAAATATGTCAGAATACTACGTTTTAAGGAAATCCCGAATCATGCGAAATTATCTAGTGTTTCCTAAACAACACGTTATAACTCGAAAAACTGTCGTGTTGCGTGTATGTCTAAGCGTGAGCCTCAAAAGAGAATGCACAGGAGAGTTTTCTCTCGATAGAATATGTAAGAATACCACGTTATAAGGAAATACAGTGTTTCAGAGTAAAGACAAATACGTACATATTGGAAATACTTAAACTCTACGAGAAGAAATAATGCATCGTGCAAAATTATCTTGTTTTTCCTAAACAACATGTTGTAACTCGAAACGATTTTATGTTACCTGCATGACTAAGCTTGTAGCCTCAAAAGAGAACGCACAGGGGAGTTTTCTCTCGTAAAAATATGTCAGAATACCACGTTTTAAGGAAATACAGCATCTTGCGAACTTATCTTGTTTTTCCTAAACAACACGTTGTAACTCAAAATGCTTTGGTATGCGTGTATATCTAAGCGTGTAGCCTCAAAAGAGAACGCACAGGAGAGTTTTCATTCAAAAAATATGTAAGAATACCTCATTACAAGGAAATACAGTGTTGCAGAATAAAGACAAATACGTACATATTAGAAATACTTAAACTTTACGAGAAGAAATAATGCATCATACAAAATTATCTTTAATTTCCTAACAACACATTGTAACTCAAAAAGATTTGTTGTTGCGTGTATGTCTAAACATGTATCCTCAAAAGAGAACCCCCAGGAGAATTTTCACTCGAAAAAATATGTCAGAATACCACGTTTTAAGGAAATCCCGCATCGTGCGAAATTATGTTGTTTTTCCTAAACAACACGTTGCCACTCGAAAAGCTTTTGTGTTACGTGTATGTCTAAGTATGTAGCCTCAAAGGAGAACGCACAGGAGAGTTTTCTCTCAAAAAATATGTCAGAATACCATGTTTTAAAGAAATCCCACATCGTGCCAAATTAACTTGTTTTTCCTAAACAACATGTTTTAACTCGAAAAGCTTTGGTGTTACGTGTATGTATAAGTGTGTAACGTCAAAAGAGAACGCACGAGAGAGTTTTCTCTCGAAAGATTATGTAAGAATACCACATTATAAGGAAATACAGTGTTGCAGAGTAAAGACAACTATGTACGTATTAGAAATACTTAAACTTTAAGAGAAGAAATAATGCATCGTACAAAATTATCTTGTATTTCCTAAACAACACGTTGTAACACGAAAGGATTCGGTGTTGCATGTATGTCTAAGTGTGTAGCCTCAAAGGAGAACGCACATGTGAGTTTTCTCTCGGAAAAATACGTCAGAATACCATGTTTTAAGGAAATCACGCATCGTGGGAAATTATCATGTTTTTCCTTAACAAAATATTTTAACTCGAAAAGCTTTGGTGTTGGGTGTATATCTAAGCGTGTAGCCTCAATAGAGAACGCACAGGAGAGTTTTCACTTGAAAGAATATGTAAGAATACCACGTTATAAGGAACTACAGATTTGCATATTAAAGAGAAATACGTACATATTGGAAATACTTAAACTTTATGAGAAGAAATAACGCATCGTGCAAAATTATCTTGTTTTTCCTAAATAACACGTTGTAACTCGATAAGATTTGGTGTTGCGTGTATGTCTAAGCTTCGAGCCTCAAAAGAGAACACAAAGGAGAGTTTTCTCTCGAAAAAACATGTCAGAATACCCCATTATAAGGAAATCGCACATCGTGTGAAATTATCTTGTTTTTCCTAAACAACACGTTGTAACTTGAAAAGTTTTGGTGTTGCGTGTATGTCTAAACTTACAGCCTCTAAAAGAGAATGCACAGGAGAGTTTTCTCTTGAAAGATTATGAAAGAATACCACGTTATAAGGAAATACAGTGTTGCAGAGTAAAGACAACTATGTACGTATTAAAAATACTTAAACTTTACGAGAAGAAATAATGCATCATACAAAATTATCTTGTATTTCCTAAACAACATGTTGTAACTCGAAAGGATTTGGTGTTGCGTGTATGTCTAAGCGTGTAGCCTCAAAGGAGAACGCACAGGAAAGTTTTCTCTCGGAAATATATGTCAGAATACCACCTTTTAAGGAAATCACGCATCGTGGGAAATTTTCTTGTTTTTCCTTAACAACATATTTTAACTCGAAAAGCTTTGGTGTTGGGTGTATGTCTAAGCATGTAGCCTCAATAGAGAATACACAGGAGAGTTTTCACTCGAAAGAATATGTAAGAATACCACGTTATAAGCAAATAACAGTGTTACAGAGTAAAGACAAATACGTAAGTATTAGAAATACTTAAAATTTACGAGAAGAAATAAGGCATCATGCAAAATTATCTTGTTTTTCCTAAACAACACGTTGTAACTTGAAAAAAATTGATGTTGCGTGTATGTCTAAACGTGTATGCTCAAAAGAGAACCCAAAGGAGAATTTACACTCGAAAAAATATGTCATAATACCACGTTTTAAGGAAATCCCGCATCGTGGGAAATTATCTTGTTTTTCCTAGACAACACGTTTTATCGAAAGCTTTGGTGTTGCGTGTATGTCTAAGCGTGTAGCCGCAAAAGAGAACGCACAGGAGAGTTTTCTCTCGAAAAAAATATGTAAGAATACCACGTTATAGGGAAATACAGTGTTGCAGAGTAAAGACAAATATGTACGTATTAGAAATACTTAAAATTTACGAGAAGAAATAACGCATCGTGCAAAATTACCTTGTATTTCCTTAACAACACGTTGTAACTCGAAAAGACTTTGTGTTGCGTGTATGTCTAAACGTGTAGCCTCAAAATAGAACCCACAGGAGAATTTTTTGCGAAAAAATGTCAGAATACCACATTTTAAGGAAATCCAGCATCGTGCGAAATTATCTTGTTTTTCCTACACAACAAGTTGTAACTCGAAAAGCTTTGGTGTTGCGTGTATGTCTAAGCATGTAGCCTCTGAAGAGAATGCACAGGAGAGTTTTCACTCGAAAGAATATGTAAGAATACCACATTACAAGGAAATACAATGTTGCAGAGTAAAGACAAATACGTACATATTAGAAATACTTAAACTTTATGAGAAGAAATAACGCATCCTACAAAATTACCTTGTACTTCCTAAACAACACCGTGTAAGTCGAAAAGATTTATTGTTGCGTGTATGTGTAAACGTGTATCCTCAAAGAGAACCCACAGGAGAGTATTCTCTCGAAAAAATATGTCAGAATACCACGTTTTAAGGAAATCCCGCCTCATGTGAAATTATCTTGTTTTTCCTAAACAACTTGTTGTAACTAGAAAAGCTTTGGTGTTAGGTTTTTCTCTAACCGTGCAGCCTCAAAAGAGAATGCACAATAGAGTTTTCTCTCGAAAGAATATGTAAGAATACCACGTTATAAAGAAATACAGTGTTGCAGAGTAAAGACAAATACGTACGTATTAGAAATACTTAAAATTACGAGAAGAAATAATGCATCGTGCAAAATTATCTTGTATCTCCTAAACAACATGTTGTAACTCGAAAAGAATTGGTGTTGCGTGTATGTCTAAAAGTGTAGCCTCAAAAGGGAAACCAAAGGAGATCTTTCTCTCGAAAAAAATATGTCAGAATACCACGTTTTAATTAAATCCTGCATCGTGTGAAATTATCTTGCTTTTCCTAAACAACACGTTGTAATTCGAAAAGCTTTGGTGTTGCATGTATGTCTAAGCGTGAAACCTCAAAAGAGAACGTACAGGAGAGTTTTCTCTCGAAAAAATATGTCAGAAAACCACGTTATAAGGAAATCCAGTATCTTGCGAAATTATCTTGTTTACCTAAACAACATGTTGCAACTCGAAAAGCTTTAGTGTTGCTTGTATGTCTCAGCTTGTAGCCTCAAAAGAGAACGCACAAGAGAGTTTTCCCTCGAAAAAATATGTCAGAATACCACGTTTTAAGGAAATCCTGCATCGTGGAAAATTATCTTGTTTTTCCTAAACAACATGTTTTAACTCGAAAAGCTTTGGTGTTGCGTTTATGTCTAAGTGTGTAGCCTCAAAAGAGAATGCACAGGAAAGTTTTCTCTCGCAAGAATATGTAAGAATACCACATTACAAGGAAATACAGTTTTGCAGAATAAAGACAAATACGTACATATTAGAAATACTTAAACTTTACGAGAAGAAATAACGTATCATACAAAATTATCTAGTATTTCCTAAACAACACATTGTAACTCGAAAAGATTTGGTGTGGCGTGTATGTCTAAGTGTGTAGCCTCAAAAGAGAACACACAGGAGAGTTTTCTCTCGAAAGAATATGTAAGAATACCTCGTTACAACGAAATACAGTGTTGTAGAGTAAAGACAAATAAGTACGTATTTGAAACACTTAAACATTAAGAGAAGAAATAAAGCATTGTACAAAAGTATCTTGTATTTCCTAAACAACATGTTGTATCTTGAAAAGATTTGGTGTTGTGTGTATGTCTAAGCATGTAGCCTCAAAAGAGAATGCAAGAAGTGTTTTCTCTCAAAAAATATGTCAGAATACCACGATTTAAGGAAATCCCGCATTGTACGAAATTATCTTGATTTTCTTAAACAAGACGTTTTAACTCGAAAAGCTTTGGTGTTGCTTGTATGTCTAAGCGTGTAGCCTCAAAAGAGAACGCACAGGAGAGTTTTCTCTCGAAAGAATATATAAGAATACCATGTTATAAGGAAATACAGTGTTGCAGAGTAAAGACAAATGCTGTACTTATTGGAAATACTTAAACTTTACGAGAAGAAATAAATCATCGTGCAAAATAATATTGTTTTTCCTAAACAACACGTTGTAACTCGAAAAGATTTTGTGTTGCGTGTATGTCTAAGGTTATAGCCTCAAAAGAGAATGCCCAGGAGAGTTTTCTCTCCAAAAAATATGTCAGAATACCACGTTTTAAGGAAATCCCGCATTGTGCGAAATTATCTTGTTTTTCTTAAACAACACGTTGTAACTCGAAAAGCTTTGGTGTTGCATATATGTCTAAATATGTAGCCTCAAAAGAGAACGCACAGGAGAATTTTCTCATGATAGATATGTAAAAATACCTCGGTATAAGGAAATACAGTATTGCAGAGTAAAGACAAATACATACGTATTGGAAATACTTAAACTTTACAAGAAGAAAAAACGCATCATGCAAAATTATCTTGTTTTTCCTAAACAACACGTGGTAACTCGAAAAGATGTTGTGTTGCGTGTACGTCTAAGCATGCATCCTCAAAAGAGAATGCACAGGATAGTTTTCTCTCTAAAGTATATGTAAGAGTACCACGTTACAAGGAAATACAGTGTTGCAGAGTAAAGACAAATGCGTACGTATTAGAAATACTTAAACTTTAAGAGAAGAAATAAAGCATCGTATAAAATTATCTTGTATTTCCTAAACAACACGTTGTAACTCAAAAAGATTTGGTGTTGCATGTATGTCTAAGCATGTAGCCTCCAAAGCGAACGCACAGGAGAGTTTTCTCTCGAAAAAATATGTCAGAATAACACGATTTAAGGAAATCTCTCATCGTGCAAAATTATCTTTTTTTTCTTAAACAACACGTTCTAATGCGAAAAGCTTTGTTGTTGCATGTATGTCTAAGCGTGTAGCCTCAAAAGAATATGCACAGGAGAGTTCTCTCGAAAGAATAAATAAGAATACCATGTTATAAGGAAATACAGTGTTGCAGAATAAAGACGAATATGTATGTAAAGGAAATACTTAAACTTTATGAGAAGAAATAACACATCATACAAAATTATCTTGCATTTCCTAAACAACATATGGTAACTCGAAAAGATTTGGTGTTGCATGTATGTCTAAGCATGTAGCCTCAAAAGAGAATGCACAAGAGAGTTTTCTCTCGAAAAAATATGTCAGAATACCACGTTTTAAGGAAATCCTGCATCGTGCGAAATTATCTTGTTTTTTTCTAAACAACACGTTGTAACTCGAAAAGCTTTGGTGTAGCTTGTATGTCTCAGCGTGTAGCCTCAAAAAAGAACACACAGGAGAGTTTTCTCTCGAAAAAATATGTCAGAATACCACGTTTTAAGGAAATCCTGCATCGTGCGAAATTATCTTTTTTTTTCCTAAAAAAACTTGTTGTAACTCGAAAAGGTTTGGTGTTGCGTTTTTGTCTAAGCGTGCAGCCTCAAAGGAGAATGCACAGGACAATTTTTCTCAAAATAATATGTAAGAATACCACGTTATAAGGAAATACAGTGTTGCAGATTAAAGACAAATATGTACATATTGGAAATACTTAAACTTTACAAGAAGAAATAACGCATCAAGCAAAATTATCTTGTTTTTCCTAAACAACACGTTGTAACTCGAAAAGATTTTGTGTTATGTGTATGTCTAAGCTGGTACCCTCAAAATAGAATGCACAGGAGAGTTTTCTCTCGAAAAAATATGTTAGAATACCACGTTTAAAGGAAATCCCGCATTGTGCGAAATTATCATTTTTTTCCTAACCAACAGGATGTAACTCGAAAAGCTTTGGTGTTGCGTGTATGTCTAAGCATGTAGCCCCCAAAGAGAACGCACAGGAGAGTTTTTTCTCGAAAGAATATGTAAGAATACCACGTCACAAGGAAAAACAGTTTTGCAGAGTAAAGACAAATACGTACATATTAGAAATACTTAAACTTATGAGAAGAAATAACGCATCATACAAAATTATCTAATATTTCCTAAACAACACGTTGTAACTCGAAAAGATTTGGTGTGGCGTGTATGTCTAAGCGTGTAGCCTCAAAAGTGAATGCACAGGAGAGTTTTCTCTCGAAAGAATATGTAAGAATACCACGTTACAAGGAAATACAGTGTTATAGAGTAAAGACAAATATGTACGTATTAGAAATACTTAAACATTAAGAGAAGAAATAAAGCATCGTACAAAATTATCATGTATTTCCTAAACAACACGTCGTAACTCGAAAAGATTTGGTGTTGCGTGTTTGTCTAAGCATGTAGCCTCAAAAGAGAACGCACAGGAGAGTTTTCTCTCGAAAGAATATGTAAGAATTCCACGTTACAAGGAAATACAGTGTTATAGAGTAAAGACATATAAGTACGTATTAGAAATACTTAAACATTACGAGAAGAAATAAAGCATCGCACAAAATTATCTTGTATTTCCTAAACAATGCATTGTAACTCGAAAAGCTTTGGTGTTGCTTGTATGTCTAACGATGTAGCCTCAAAAGAGAACACACAGGAGAGTTTTCTCTTGAAAATATGACGATTTGAGGAAATACTGCATCGTGCCAAATTATCTTGTTTTTCTTAAACAACACGTTGTAACTCAAAAAGCTTTGGTGTTGCGTGTATGTCTAAGGGTGTAGCCTCAAAAGAGAACAAACAGTAGAGTTTTCTCTCGAAAGAATATATAAGAATACCATGTTATAAGGATATACAGTGTTGCAGAGTAAAGAGAAATACGTACGTAAAGGAAACATGTAAACTTTACGAGAAGAAATAATGCATCATACAAAATTATCTTTTATTTCCTAAACAACACGTTGTAACTCGAAAAGATTTGGTGTTGCATGTACGTCTAAGCATGTAGCCTCAAAAGAGATTGCACAGGAGAGTTTTCTCTCGAAAAAATATGTCAGAATACCACGTTTTAAGGAAATCTCGCATGTTCCGAAATTATCTTGTTTTTCCTAAACAAAACGTTGTAACTTGAAAAGCTTTGGTGTTGTGTTTTTGTTTAAGCATGCAGCCTCAAAAGAGAATGCACAGGACAGTTTCTCTCAAAAGAATATGTAAGAATACCACGTTATAAGGAAATACAGTGTTGCAGATTAAAGACAAATACGTACAAATTGGACATACTTAAACTTTACCAGAAGAAATAACGCACTGTGCAAAATTATCTTGTTTTTGCTAAACAACACGTTGTAACTCGAAAAGATTTTGTGTTACGTGTATGTCTAAGCTTGTAGCCTCAAAAGAGAACACACAGGAGAGCATTCTCTCGAAAAAATATGTCAGAATACAACGTTTTAAGGAAATCCCGCATCGTGGTAATTTATCTTGTTTTTCCTAAACAACACGGTGTAACTCAAAAATATTTAGTGTGGCGTGTATGACTAAGAGTGTAGCCTCAAAAGAGAATGCACAGGAGAGTTTTCTCTCGAAAGAATATGTAAGAATACCACGTTACAAGGAAATACAGTGTTGCAGAGTAAAGACAAATACGTACATATTAGAAATACCTAAACATTAAGAGAAGCAATAAAGCATCGTAAAAAATTATCTTGTTTTTTCTAAACAACACGTTGTAATTCGAAAAAATTTGGTGTTGCATGTATGTCTAAGCTTGTAGCCTCAAAAGAGAACGCACAGGAGAGTTTTCCCTCGAAAACCTATGTCAGAATACCACGTTTTAAGGAAATCCTGCATCGTGCGAAATTATCTTGTTTTTCCTAAACAACACGTTGTAATTCGAAAAGCTTTGGTGTTGCGTGTATGTCTAAGCGTGTAGCCGCAAAAGAGAATACACAGGAGAGATTCCTCTCGAAAAATAATGTCAGAATACCACGTTTTAAAGAAATCCTGCATCTTGTGAAATTATCTTGTTTTTCCTAAACAACATGTTTTAACTCAAAAAGCTTTAGTGTTGCGTGCATTTCTAAGTGTGTAGCCTCAAAAGAGAATGCACAGGAGAGTTTTCTCTTGCAAGAATATGTAAGAATTCCACGTTACAAGGAAATACAGTTTTGCAGAGTAAAAACAAATACGTACATATTAGAAATACTTAAACTTTACAAGAAGAAATAACGCACCGTAAAAAATTATCTAGTATTTCTTAAACAACACGTTGTAACTCGAAATGATTTGGTGTGGCGTGTATGTCTAAGCATGTAGCCTCAAAAGAGAACCAACAGGAGAATTTTCTCTCGACAAAATATGTCAGAATACCACGTTTTAAGGAAAACCTGCATCGTGCGAAATTATCTTGTTTTTCCTAAACAACACGTTGTAATTCGAAAAGCTTTGGTGTTGCGTGTATGTCTAAGCATGTAGCCTCAAAAGAGAATGCACAGGAATGTTTTCTCTCGAAAGAATATGTAAGAATACCAGGTTATAAGGAAATACAGTTTTGCAGAGTAAAGACAAATACATACGTATTAGAAATACTTAAACTTTAGGAGAATAAATAACGCACCATATAAAATTATCTTGTATTTCCTAAACTACATGTTGTAACTCGAAGATATTTGTTTTGGCGTGTATGTCTAAGTGTTTAGCCTCAAAAGAGAACTCACAGGAGAGTTTTCTATCGAAAAAATTTGTCAGAATACCACGTTTTAAGGAAATCGCGCATCATGTGAAATTATCTTGTTTTTCTTAAACAACACGTTGTAACTCGAAATGCTTTGATCTTCCGGTTATGTCTAAGCATGTAGCCTCCAAAGAGAATGCACAGGAGAGTTTACTCTGGAAAGAATATGTAAGAATACCACGTTATAAGGAAATACAGTGTTGCAGATTAAAGATAAATATGTACGTATTAGAAATACTTAAACTTTACGAGAAGAAAAAACGCATCGTAAAAAATTATCTTGTATTTAGTAAACAACACGTTGTAACTCGAAAAGATTTGGTGTTACATGTATGTCTAAACGTGTAGCTGCAAAACAGAACCCACAGGAGAATTTAATCTCGAAAAAATATGTTAGAATACCACGTTTTAAGGAAATCCTGCATTGTGCGAAATTATCTTGTTTTTCCTAAGCAACACGTTGTAACTCCAAAGCTTTGGTGTTGCGTGTATGTCTAAGCGTGTAGCCTAAAATTAGAATGCACAGGAGAGGTTTCTCTCGAAAAAATAAGTCAGAATACCACGTTTTAAGGAAATCCCGCATCGTGCTAAATTATCTTGTTATTCCTAAACAACACATTGTAACTCGAAATGCTTTTGTGTTGCGTGTATGTCTAAGTGTGTGGCCTCAAAAGGGAATGCACAGGAGAGTTTTCTCTCGAAAGAATGTGTGAAAATACCACGTTATGAGGAAATACAGTGTTGCAGAGTAAAGACAAATATGTAAGTATTGGAAATACTTAAATTTTACAAGAAGAAATAACGCATCGTACAAAATTATCTTGTATTTCCTAAACAACACGATGTAACTCGAAAAGATTTGGTGTTGCGTGTATGTCTAAACGTGTAGCCTCAAAAGAGAACCCACAGGAGAATTTTCTCTCGAAAAAACATGTGTGAATAGCACGTTTTTAGGAAATCCTGCATCGTGCGAAATTATCTTGTTATTCCTAAACAACACGTTGTAACTTGACAAGCTTTGGTGTTGCTTGTATGTCTCAGCGTGTAGCCTCAAAAGAGAACGCACAGGAGAGTTTTCTCACGAAAAAATATGTCAGAATACAGCATTTTAAGGAAATACAGTGTTGCAGAGTAAAGACAAATACGTACATATTGGAAATACTTAAACTTTACGAGAAAAAATAACGCATCATGCAAAATTATCTTGTTTTTTCTAAACAACATGTTTAACTCGAAAAGCTTTGGTGTTGCGTGTATGTCTAAGCATGTAGCCTCAAAAGAGAATGCAATGGAGAGTATTCTCTCGAAAGAAAATGTAAGAATACCACGTTATAAGGAAATACAGTGTTGCAGAGTAAAGACAAATATGTACTTACTAGAAATACTTAAACTTTATGAGAAGAAATAACGCATCGTTAAAAATTATCTTTTATTTCCTAAACAAAACGTTGTAACTCGAAAAGATTTGGTGTTGCGTGTATGTCTAAACGTGTAGCCTCAAAGGAGAACCCACAGGAGATTTTTCTCTCAAAAAAATATGTCTGAATACCACGTTTTAAGGAAATCCTGCATCGTGCTAAATTATCTTGTTATTCCTAAACAACACGTTGTAACTCGAAATGCTTTGCTGTTGCTTGTATGTCTCAGCGTGTAGCCTCATAAGAGAATGCACAGGAGTGTTTTCCTCTCGAAAAAATATGGCAGAATACCACGTTTTAAGAAAATCCAGTATCTTGCGAAATTATCTTGTTATTCCTAAACAACACGTTGTAACTCGAAAAGCTTTGGTGTTGCATGTATGTCTCAGCGTGTAACCTCATAAGAGAACGCACAGGAGAGTTTTCTCTCGAAAAAATATGGCAGAATACCACGTTTTAAGAAAATCCAGTACCTTGCGAAATTATCTTGTTTTTCCTAAACAATATGATGTAACTCGAAGAGCTTTGCTGTTGTGTGTATGTCTAAGTGTGTAGCCTCAGAGAATGCACAAGAGAGTTTTCTCTCGCAAGAATATGTAAGAATACCACGTTACAGGGAAATACACTTTTGCAGAGTAAAGACAAATACGTACATATTAGAAATACTTAAACTTTACGAGAAGAAATATGGCATCGTAAAAAATTATCTAGTATTTCCTAAACAACACATTGTAACTCGAAAAGATTTAGTGTGGCGTGTATGTCTAAGTGAGTAGCCTCAAAAGAGAATGCACAGGAGAGTTTTCTCTCGAAAGAATATGTAAGAATACCATGTTACAAGGAAATACAGTGTTGTAGAGTAAAGACAAATTAGTACATATTAGAAACACTTAAACATTAAGAGAAGAAATGAAGCATCGTACAAAATTATCTTGTATTTCCTAAACAACACGTTGTAACTCGAAAAGATTTGGTGTTGCGTGTATGTCTAAGCATGTAGCCTCAAAAGAATATGCACAGAAGAGTTTTCTCTAAAAACAATATGTCAGAATACCGCGATTTAATAAATCCCGCATCATGCGAAATTATCTTGTTTTTCTTAAACATGGCGTTGTAACTCGAAAAGCTTTGGTGTTGCGTGTATGTCTAAGCGTGTAGACTCAAAAGAGAACACACCGGAGAGTATTCTCTCGAAAGAAATTGTAAGAATACCACGTTACAAGGAAATACAGTGTTGCAGAGTAAAGACAAATATGTACTTATTAGAAATACTTAAACTTTATGAGAAGAAATAACGCATCATTAAAAATTATCTTTTATTTCGTAAACAACACATTGTAACTTGAAAAGATTTGGTGTTGCGTGTATGTCTAACCGTGTAGCCTCAAAAGAGAACCCACAGGAGAATTTTCTCTCGAAAAAAATATGTCTGAATACCACGTTTTATGGAAATCCTGCATCGTGCGAATTTATCTTGTTATTCCCAAACAACACATTGTAACTCGAAAAGCTTTGATGTTGCTTGTGTGTCTCAGCGTGTAGCCTCATAAGAGAATGCCCAGGAGAGTTTTCTCTCGAAAAAATATGGCAGAATACCACGTTATAAGAAAATCCAGTATCTTGCGAAATTATCTTCTTTTTCCTAAAAAACATGTTGTAACTCGAAAAGCTTTGGTGTTGCTTGTATGTCTCAGCGTGTAGCCTCAAAAGAGAACGCACAGGACAGTTTTCTCTCATAAAAATATGTCAGAATACCAAGTTTTACGGAAATCCTGCATCGTGGGAAATTATCTTGTTTTTCCTAAACAACATGTTTTAACTCGAAAAGCTTTGGTGTTGCGTGTATGTCTAAGTGTGTAGCCTCAAAAGAGAAGGCACAGGAGAGTTTTCTCTTGCAAGAATATGTAAGAATACCACGTTACAAGGAAATACAGTTTTTCAGAGTAAAGACAAATACTTACCTATTAGAAATACTTAAACTTTACGAGAAGAAATATGGCATCATACAAAATTACCTAGTATTTCCTAAAAAAACACGTTGTAACTCGAAAAGATTTGGAGTGGCGTGTATGTCTAAGCATGTAGCCTCAAAAGAGAACGCACAGGAGAGTTTTCTCTCGAAAGAATATGTAAGAATACCACGTTACAAAGAAATAGAGTGTTGTAGAGTAAAGACAAATAAGTACGAATTAGAAACACTTAAGCATTAAGAGAAGAAATAAAGCATCGTACAAAATTATCTTGTATTTCCTAAACAACACGTTGTAACTCGAAATGATTTGGTGTTGCGTGTATGTCTAAGCATGTAGCTTCAAAAGAGAATGCACAGAAGAGTTTTCTCTCGAAAAAAATATGAATGAATACCACGATTTAAGGAAATCCCGCATCATGTGATATTATCTTGTTTTTCTTAAACAAGACGTTGTAACTCGAAAAGCTTTGGTGTTGCGTGTATGTCTAAGAGTGTAGCCTCAAAAGAGAATGCACAGGAGAGTTTTCTCTCGAAAGAATATGTAATAATACCACGTTACAAGGAAATACAGTGTTGTAGATTAAAGACAAATAAGTACGTATTAGAAACACTTAAACATTAAGAGAAGAAATAAAGAATTGCACAAAATTATCTTGTATTTCCAAAACAACACGTTGTAACTAGAAAAGATTTGGTGTTGCATGTATGTCTAAGCATGTAGCCTCTAAAGAGAACGCACAGAGGAGTTTTCTCTCGAAAAAATATGTCAGAATACCATGATTTAAGGAAATCCCTCATCGTGCGAAATTATCTTGTTTTCCTTAAAGAAGAAGTAACTTGGAAAGCTTTGGCGTTGCTTGTATGTCTAAGCGTGTAGCCTCAAAAGAGAACGCACAGGAGAGATTTCTCTCTAAAGAATATGTAAGAATACCGCGTTATAAGGAAATACAGTGTTGCAGAGTAAAGACAAATACATACATATTAGAAATACTTATATTTTATGAGAAGAAATAATGCATCGTACAATATTATCTTGTATTTCCTAAACAACACGTTGTAACTCGAAAAAGATTTGGTGTTGTGTTTATGTATAAATGTGTAGCTTCAAAAGAGAACCTACAGGAGAATTTTCTCTCGAAAAAATATGTAAGAATACCACGTTTTAAGGAAATCCTGCATCGTGCGAAATTATCTTGTTTTTCCTAAACAACACATTGAAATTCGAAAAGATTTGGTGTTGTGTGTATGTCTAAGCATGTAGCCTGAAAAGAGAACGCACAGGAGAGTTTTTCTCTCAAAAAAATATGTCAGAATACCACGTTACAAGGAAATACAGTGTTGCAGAGTAAAGACAAATACGTACGTATTAGAAATACTTAAACTTTATGAGAAAAAATAACGCTCCGTAAATGATCATCTTGTATTTCCTAAACAACTAGTCGATATTCGTAAAGGTTTGGTGTTGCGTGTATGTCTAAGCATGTAGCCGGAAAAGAGAATGCACAGGTGAGTTTTCTCTCGAAAAAAATATGTCAGAATACCACGTTTTAAGGAAATCCCGCATCCTGCGAATTTATCTAGTTTTTCCCTAAACAACACATTGTAACTCGAAAAGCTTTGGTGTTGCGTGTATGTGTAAGGGTTCAGCCTCAAAGGAGAACGCACAGGAGAGTTTTCTCTAGAAAGAATATGTAAGAACACCACGTTATAAGGAAATACAGTGTTGCAGATCAAAGACAAATACGTATGTATTAGAAATACTTAAACTTTACTCGAAGAAATAACGCATGTCACAAAATTATCTTGTATTTCCTAAACAACACGTTGTAACTCGAAAATATTTGGTGTTGCGTGTATGTCTAAGTGTGTAGCCTTAAAAGAGAACACACAGGAGAATTTTCTCTCATAAAAATATATCAGAATACCATGTTTTAAGAATACCTCATTACAAGGAAATACAGTGTTGCAGAGTAAAGACAGATACGTAAATATTAGATATACTTAAACTTTACGAGAATAAATAACGCAGCGTAAAAAATTATCTTGTATTTCCTAAACAACACGTTCTAACTCAAAAAGATTTGTTGTTGTGTGTATGTCTAAACATGTACCTCAAAAGAGAACCCACAGGAGAATTTTCTCTCGAAAAAGTATGTCAGAATACCACATTTTAAGGAAATCCCGCATCGTGCGAAATTATGTTGTTTTTCCTAAACAACAAGTTGTAACTCGAAAAGATTTGGTGTTATGTGTATGTCTAAGTGTGTAGCCTCAAAAGAGAATGCACAGGAGAGTTTTCACTCGAAAAAATATGTCAGAATACCACGTTTTTAAGAAATCCCGCTTCATGCAAAATTATCTTGCTTTTCCTAAACAACATGTTTTAACTCGAAAAGCTTTATTGTTACGTGTATGTCTAAGTGTTTAGCCTCAAAAGAGAACACACAGGAGAGTTTTCTCTCGAAAGATTATGTAAGAATTCCATGTTATAAGGAACTACAGTGTTGCAGAGTAAAGACAACTATGTATGTATTAGAAATACTTAAATTTTACCAGAAGAAATAACGCATCATACAAAATTATCTTGTATTTCCTAAACAACACGTTGTAACTCGAAAGGATTTGGTATTGCGTGTGTGTCCAAGCGTGTAGCCTCAAAGGAGAACGCACAGGAGAATTTTCTCTCGAAAAAATATGTCAGAATACCACGTTTTAAGGAAATCACGCATCGAGTGAAATTATCTTGTTTTTCCTTAACACCATATTTTAACTCGAAAAGCTTTGGTGTTGCGTGTATGTCTAAGCGAGTAGCCTCAATAGAGAACGCACAGGAGAGTTTTCATTTGAAGGAATATGTAAGAATACCACGTTATAAGGAAATACAGAGTTGCATATTAAAGAGAAATACGTACATATTGGAAATATTTAAACATTATGAGAAGAAATAACGCACCGTGCAAAATTATCTGTTTTACCTAAATAACACTTTGTAACTCGAAAAGATTTGGTGTTGCGTGTAGGTCTAAGCTTCTAGCCTCAAAAGAGAACGAACAGGATTGTTTTCTCTCGGAAAAACATGTCAGAATACCCCGTTATAAGGAAATAGCACACCGTGCGAAATTATCTTGTTTTTCCTAAAAATCACGTTGTAACTTGAAAAGCTTTGGTGTTGCGTGTATGTCTAAGCGTGTATCCTTAAAAGAGAACACACAGGAGAGTTTTCTCTCGAAAGTATATATAAGAATACCACGTTATAAGGAAATATAGTGTTGCGGAGTAAAGACAAGTACATACGTATTAGAAATATTTAAATTTACGAGAAGAAATAACGCATCATGCAAAATTATCTTGTTTTTCCTAAACTACACGTTGTAACTCGAAAGGAATTGGTGCTGCGTGTATGTCTAAATGTGTAACCTCAAAAGTGGCCACACTGGAGGGTTTTCTCTCGAACAAACATGTCAGAATACCCCGTTATAAGGAAATCTGACATCGTGCGAAATTATCTTGTTTTTCCTAAACAACACGTTGTAACTTGAAAATCTTTGGTGTTGCGTGTATGTCTAAGCATTTAGCCTCAAAAGAGAATGCACAGGAGAGTTTTCTCACGAAAAAATATGTCAGAATACAATGTTTTAAGGAAATTCTGCATCGTGCAAAATTATCTTTTTTTTTTCCTAAACAACACGTTGTAACTCGAAAAGATTTGGTGCTGCGTGTATGAGTAAGCGTGCAGCCACAAAACAGAACGCACAGGAGAGTTTTCTCTCGAAAAAATATGTTAGAATACCACATTTTAGGGAAATACCGCATCATTCGATATTATCTTGTTTTTCCTAAACAACATGTTGTAACTCGAAAAGCTTTGGTGTTGTGTGTATGTCTAAGCATGTAGCCTCAAAAGAGAATGTACAGCAGAGTTTTCTCTCGAAAGAATATGCAAGAATTCCACATTATAACGTATTACAGTGTTGAAAGTAAAGACAAATATGTACATATTAGAAATACTTAAACTTTAAGAGAAGAAATAACGCATCATTCAAAATTATCTTGTTTTTCCTAAACAACACATTGTAACTCGAAAAGATTTGGTGTTGAGTGTATGACTAAGTGTGTAGCCTCAAAAGAGAATGCACAGGAGAGATTTCTCTCGAAAAAATATGTCAGAATACCACGTTTTAAGGAAATCCAGCATGGTGCAATATTATCTTTTTATGAAACAACACGTTTTAACTTGAAAAGCTTTGGTGTTGTGTGTATGCCTAAGTGTGTAGCCACAGAAGAGAATGCACAGGAGAGTTTTCTCTTGAAAGAATATGTCAGAATACCATGTTACAAGGAAAAAACAGTGTTGCAGAGTAAAGACAAATACGTACGTATTAGAAATACTTAAACTTTTTGAGAAGAAATAACGGTTCATACAAAATTATCTTGTATTTCCTAAACAACAAGTTGATATTTGTAAAGATTTGGTGTTGCGTGTATGACTAAGTGTGCAGCCTCAAAAGAGAACGCACAGGAGAGTTTTCTCTGGAAAGAATATGTAAGAATTCCACGTTTTAACGTAATACAGTGTTGCAGAGTAAAGACAAATATGTACATATTAGAAATACTTAAACTTTACCAGAAGAAATAACGCTTCGTGCAATATTATCTTTTATGTCCTAAACAACACATTGTAACTCGAAAAGATTTGGTGTTTCGTGTATGAGTATGCGTGCAGCCTCAAAAGAGAACGCACAGGAGAGTTTTCTCTCGAAAAAATATGTCAGAATACCACGTTTTAGGGAAATACTGCATCATGCGAAATTATCTTGTTTTTCCTAAACAACACGTAGTAACTCGAAAAGCTTTGGTGTTGTGTGTATGTCTAAGCGTGTAGCCTCCAAAGAGAATGCACAGGAGAGTTTTCTCTCGAAAGAATATGTAAGAATTCCATGTTATAACGTAATAGAGTGTTGCAGAGTAAAGACAAATATGTACGTATTAGAAATACTTAAACTTTACGAGAAGAAATAACGCATCATGCAAAATTATCTTGTTTTTTCCTAAACAACACGTTGTAACTCGAAAAGATTTGGTGTTGAGTGTATGACTAAGCGTGTAGCCTCAAAAGAGAACGCACAGGAGAGTTTTCTCTCAAAAAATATGTCAGAATACCACGTTTTAAGGAACTCCAGCATGGTGCTATATTATCTTTTTTTTTCCTAAACGACACGTTTTAACTTTAAAAGCTTTGGTGTTGTGAGTATGCCTAAGTGTGTAGCCTCAGAGGAGAATGCACAGGAGAGTTTTCTCTCGAAAGAATATGTCAGAATACCACGTTACAAGGAAATGCAGTGTTGCAGAGTAAAGACAAATACGTTTGTATTAGAAATACTTAAACTTTATGAGAAGAAATAACGCTCCATACAAAATTATCTTGTATTTCATAAAAAAAAAACAAGTTGATATTCGTAAAGATTTGGTGTTGCGTGTATGACTAAGCGTGCCTCCTAAAAAGAGAACGCACAGGAGAGTTTTCTCTCGAAAGAATATGTAAGAATTCCACGTTATAACGTAATTCAGTGTTGCAGAGTAAAGACAAATGTGTGGGTATTAGAAATACTTAAACTTTACGAGAAGAAATAACACATCATGCAAAATTATCTTGTTTTTCCTAAACAACACGTTGTAACTCGAAAAGATTTGGTGTTGAGTGTATGACTAAGCGTGTAGCCTCAAAAGAGAATGCACAGGAGAGTTTTCTCTCGAAAAAATATGTCAGAATACTACGTTTTAAGGAAATCCCGCATCTTGCGAAATTATCTTGTTTTTTCTACACAACACGTTGTAACTCGAAAAGCTTTGATGTTGCGTGTATGTCTAAGCGTGTAGCCTCAAAAGAGAAAGCACAGAAGAGTTTTCACTCGAAAGAATATGTAAGAATACGACATTACAAGGAAATACAGTGCTGCAGAGTAAACACAAATACATACATATTAGAAATACTTAAACTTTATGAGAAGAAATAACGCATCGTACAAAATTATCTTGTATTTCCTAAACAACACGTTGTAACTCAAAAAGATTTGTTGTTGCATGTATGTCTAAACGTGTATCCTCAAAGAGAACCCACAGGAGAGTATTCTCTCCAAAAAATATGTCAGAATACCACGTTTAAGGAAATCCTGCATCATGTGAAATTATCTTGTTTTTCCTAAACAACTTGTTGTAACTCGAAAAGCTTTGGTGTTGCGTTTTTCTCTAACCATGCAGCCTCAAAAGAGAACACACAGGAGAGTTTTCTCTCGTAGAATATATAAAATACCATGTTAAAAAGAAATACAGTGTTGCTGAGTAAAGACAAATAAGTACGAATTAGAAATACTTAAAATGTACGAGAAGAAATAACGCATCGTGCAAAAGTATCTTGTATTTCCTAAACAACACGTTGTAACTCAAAAGGAATTGGTGTTGCCTGTATGTCTAAACGTGTAGACTCAAAAGAGAATGCACAGGAGAATTTTCTCTCGAAAAATACGTCATAATACCACATTTTAAGGAAATCCTGCATCATGGGAAATTATCTTGTTTTTCCTAAAAAACATGTTGTAACTCGAAAAGCTTTGGTGCTGCGTGTATGTCTAAGTGTGCAGCCTCAAAAGAGAACGAACAGGAGAGTTTTCACTCAAAAGAATATGTAAAAATACCACATTATAAGTAAATATAGTGTAGCAGAGTAAAGACAATTATGTACATATTAGAAATACTTAAACTTTACTAGAAGAAATATTGCCTCGTACAAAATTATCTTGTATTTCCTAAACATCACGTTGAAACTCGAAAAGATTTGTTGTTGCGTGAATGTCTAAACGTGTAACCTCAAAAGAGAACCCACAGGAGAATTTTCTCTCGAAAAAATATGTCAGAATACCACGTTTTAAAGAAATCCTGCATCTTGCAAAATTATCTTGGTTTTCCTAAACAACATGTTATAATTCGAAAAGCTGTGGTGTTGCTTGTATGGCTCAGCATGTAGCCTCAAAAGAGAATGCACAGGAGAGTTTTCTCTCGAAAAAAATATGTCAGAATACCACGTTTTAAGGAAATCCCGCATCGTGCGAAATTATCTTGTTTTTCCTAAAGAAAACCTTTTAACTCGAAAAGCTTTGGTGTTGCATGTATGCCTATGTGTAGCCTCAAAAGTGAATGGACAGGACAGTTTTATCTCAAAAGAATATGTATGAATACCACATTATAAGGAAATACAGCGTTGCAGAGTAAAGAAAATGCGTACTTATTAGAAATACTGAAACTTACTAGAAGAAATAACGCATCGTGCAAAATTAACTTGTTTTTCCTAAACAACACGTAACTCAAAAGTTTTGGTGTTTCGTGTATGTCTAAGCGTGTTGCCTCAAAAAGAGAATCCACAGGAGAGTTTCCTCTCGAAAAAATATGTCAGAATACCACGTTTAAAGGAAATCCTGCATCGTGCGAAATTATCTTTTTTTTTCCTAAAAAACTTGTTGTAACACAAAAAGTTTTGGTGTTGCGTTTTTGTCTAAGCGTGCAGCCTCAAAAGAGAATGCACAGGACAGTTTTATCTCAAAAGAATATTTAAGAATAGCACGTTATAAGGAAATAAAGTGTTGCAGATTAAAGACAAATACGTACATATTGGAAATACTTAAACTTTACGAGAAGAAATAACGCATCGAGCAAAATTATCTTGTTTTTCCTAAACAACACGTTGTAACTCAAAAGATTTTGTGTTACATGTATGTCTAAGCTGGTACCCACAATAGAGAATGCACAGGAGAGTTTTCTCTCGAAAAAATATGTCAGAATACCACGTTTTAAGGAAATCTCGCATCGTGCTAAATTAGCTTTTTTTTCCCTAAACAACAGGATGTAACTAAAAAAGCTTTGGTGTTGCGTGAATGTCTAAGCGTGTAGCCTCAAAAGAGAACACACAGGTGAGTTTTCTCTCGAAAGAATATGTAAGAATACCACGTTACAAGGAAATACAGTGTTGCAGAGTAAAGACAAATGCATACGTATTAGAAATACATAAACATAAAGAGAAGAAATAAAGCATCGTACAAAATTATCTAGTATTTCCTAAACAACACGTTGTAACTCGAAAAGATTTGGTGTGGCGTGTATGTCTAAGCAAGTAGCCTCAAAAGAGAACTCACAGGAGAGTTTTCTCTCTAAAAAATATGTCAGAATATCACGTTTTAAGGAACTCCCGCATAGTGCGAAATTATCTTGTTTTTCCTAAACGACACGTTATAACTCGAAAAGATTTGGTGTTGCGTGTATGTCTAAGGTTGTAGCCTCAAAAGAGAACGCACAGGAGAGTTTTCTCTCGAAAGGATATGTCAGAATACCACGATTTAAGGAAATCCCGCATCGTACGAAATTATCTTGTTTTTCCTAAACAACACGTTGTAACGCGAAAAGCTTTGGTGTTGCATGTATGTCTAAGGGTGTAGCCTCAAAAGAGAATGCACAGGATAGTTTTCTCTTGAAAGAATATATAGGAATACCATGTTATAAGGAAATACAGTGTTGCAGAATAAAAACAAATACGTACGTAAAGGAAATACTTAAACTTTACAAGAAGAAATAACGCATCATACAAAATTATCTTGTATTTGCTAAACAACATGTTGTAACTCGAAAAGATTTGGTGTTGCATGTATGTCTAAGCATGTAGACTCAAAAGAGAACACACGGGAGAGTTTTCTCTCGAAAAAATATGTCAGAACACCACGTTTTAAGGAAATCCTGCATCCTGTGAAATTATCTTGTTTTTCCTAAACAAGACATTGTAACTCGAAAAGCTTTGGTGTAGCTTGTATGTCTCAGCATGTAGCCTCAAAAGAGAACACCCAGGAGAGTTTCCTCTCGAAAAAGTATGTCAGATTACCACGTATTAAGGAAATCCTGCATCGTGTGAAATTATCTTTTTTTTTCCTAAAAAACTTGTTGTAACTCGAAAAGTTTTGGTTTGCGTTTTTGTCTAAGCGTGCAGCCTCAAAAGAGAATGCACAGGACAGTTTTATCTCAAAAGAAAATATAAGAATACCACGTTATAAGGAAATACAGTGTTGCAGATTAAAGACAAATATGTACATATTGGAAATACTTAAACTTTACGAGAAGAAATAACGCATCGAGCAAAATTATCTTGTTTTTCCTAAACAACACGTTGTAACTCGAAAGATTTTGTGTTACATGTATGTCTAAGCTGGTACCCTCAATAGAGAATGCACAGGAGAGTTTTCTCTCGAAAAAATATGTCAGAATACAACGTGTTAAAGAAATCCTGCATCGTGCGAAATTATCTTGTTTTTTCTAAACAACACGTTGTAATTCGAAAAGCTTTGTTGTTGCGTGTATGTCTAAGCGTGTAGCCTCAAAAGAGAACGCACAGGAGAGTTTTCTCTCGAAAGAATATGTAAGAATACCACGTTACAAGGAAATACAGTGTTGTAGAGTAAAGACAATTAAGTACGTATTAGAAATACTTAAACATTAAGAGAAGAAATAAAGCATGGTACAAAATTATCTTGTATTTCCTAAACAACACGTTTTAACTCGAAAAGATTTGGTGTTGCGTGTATGTTTAAGCATGTAGCCTCAAAAGAGAACGCACAGGAGAGTTTTCTCTCGAAAAAATATGTCACAATACGAAGATTTAAGGAAATCCCGCAGCATGCGAAATTATCCTGTTTTTCTTAAACAACACGTTGTAACTTGAAAAGCTTTCGTGTTGCGTGTATGTCTAAGCGTGTAGCCTCAAAAGAGAATGCACAGGAGAGTTTTCTCTCGAAAGAATATATAAGAATACCATGTTATAAGGAAATACAGTGTTGCAGAGTAAAGACATATACGTACTTAAAGGAAATACTGAAACTTTACGAGAAGAAATAATGCATCACACAAAATTATCTTGTATTTCCTAAACAACATGTTGTAATTCGAAAGGATTTGGTGTTGCATGTATGTCTAGGCATGTAGCCTCAAAAGAGAATGCACAGGAGAGTTTTCTCTCGAAATAATATGTCAGAATACCACGTTTTAAGGAAATCCCGCATCTTGCGAAATTATCTTGTTTTACCTAAACAACACGTTGTAACTCGAAAATCTTTGGTGTTGCGTGTATGTCTAAGCGTCTAGCCGCAAAAGAGAACGCACAGGAGAGTTTTCTCTCTAAAAATATGTAAGAATACCACGTTATAAGGAAATAAAGTGTTGCAGAGTAGAGACAAATATGTACGTATTAGAAATACTTAAACTTTACGAGAAGAAATAACGCATCGTAAAAATTATCTTGTATTTCCTAAACAACACGTTGTAACTCGAAAAGATTTGGTGTTGTGTGTATGTCTAAATGTGTAGCCTCAAAAGAGAACCGACAGGAGAATTTTCTCTTGAAAAAATATGTCAGAATACCACGTTTTAAGGAAATTCTGCATCGTGCGAAATTATCTTGTTTTTTCTAAACAACATGTTGTAACTCGAAAAGCTTTGATGTAGCTTGTATGTCTCAGCGTATAGCCTCAAAAGAGAACACAGAGGAGAGTTTTCTCTCTAAAAAATATGTCTGAATACCATGTTTTAAGGAAATCCTGCATCGTTCGAAATTATCTTTTTTTTTCCTAACCAACTTGTTGTAACTCGAAAAGCTTTGGTGTTGCGTTTTTTCTAAGCATGCAGCCTCAAAAGAGAACGCACAGGACAGTTTTCTCTCAAAAGAATATGTGAGAATACCACGTTATGAGGAAATAAAGTGTTGCAGATTAAAGACAAATACGTACGTATTGGAAATACTTAAACTTTACAAGAAGAAATAACGCATCGTGCAAAATTATCTTGCTTTTCCTAAACAACACGTGGTAACTCGAAAAGATGTGGTGTTGCGTGTATGTCTAAGTATGTAGCCTCAAAAGAGAACGTACAGGAGAGTTTTCTCATGAAAAAATATGTCAGAATACAACGTTTTAAGGAAATCCTGCATCGTGCGAAATTATCTTTTTTTTTTTCCTAAACAACTTGTTGTAACTCGAAAAGCTTTGGGGTTGCGTTTTTCTCTAAGCGTGTCGCCTCAAAACGGAACGCACAGGAGAATTTTCTCTAGAAAGAATATGTAAGAATACCACGTTACAAGGAAATACAGTGTTGCAGAGTAAATACAAATACATACATATTAGAAATACTTAAACATTAAGAGAAGAAATAAAGCATCGTAAAAAATTATCTTGTTTTTCCTAAGCAACACGTTGTAATGCGAAAAGATTTGGTGTTGTGTGTATATCTAAGCTTGTAGCCTCAAAAGAGAACGGACAAGAGACTTTTCCCTTGAAAACATAAGTCAGAATACCACGTTTTAAGGAAATCCTGCATCATGCGAAATTATCTTGTTTTTTTTAAACAGCACGTTGTAACTCGAAAAGCTTTGGTGTAGCTTGTATGTCTCAGCGTGTAGCCTCAAAAGAGAACACACAGGAGAGTTTTCTCTCGAAAAAATATGTCAGAATACCACGTTTTATGGAAATCCTGCATCGTGCGAAATTATCTTTTTTTTTTTTTCCTAAACAAAGATCTTTGGTGTTGCGTGTATGTCTAAGTGTGTAGCCGCAAAAGAGAATGCACAGGAGAGTTCTCTCTCGCAAGAATATGTAATAATACCACGTTACAAGGAAATACAGTTTTGCAGAGTAAAACAAATACGTACATATTAGAAATACTTAAACTTTACAAGAAGAAATAACACATCATACAAAATTATCTAGTATTTCCTAAACAACACGTTGTAACTCGAAAAGATTTGGTGTTGCATATATTTCTAAGCGTGTAGCCTCTATTTCAGAATACCACGTTTTAAGGAAATCCTTCATCGTGCGAAATTATCTTGTTTTTTCATAAGCAACTTGTTGTAACTCCAATAGCTTTGATGTTGCGTTTTGGTCTAAGCGTGTAGCCTCAAAAGAGAAGGCAAAGGAGAGTTTTCTCTCGAAAGAATATGTAAGAATACCACGTTATAAGGAAATACAGTGTTGCAGAGTAAAGACAAAAATGTACATATTGGAAATACTTAAAACTTTAGGAGAAGAAAAAAGGCATCGTGCAAAATTATCTTGTTATTCCTAAAGAACACGTTGTAACTCGAAAAGATTTGGTGTTGAGTGTATGTCTAAGCTTGTAGCCTCAAAAGAGAACGCACAGGAGAGTTTTCTCTCAAAAAATATGTCAGAATACCACGTTTTAAGGAAATCCCGCATCATGCGAAATTATCTTGTTTTTCCTAAACAACACGTTGTAACTCGAAAAGCATTGGTGTTGCGTGTATGTCTAAGGATGCAGCCTCAAAAGAGAACGCACAGGAGAGTTTTCTCTCGAAAGAATATGTAAGAATACCAAGTTATAAGGAAATACAATATTGCAGAGTAAAGACAAATACCTAGGTATTGGAAATACTTAAACTTTACAAGAAGAAATAATGCAGAGTGCAAAATTATCTTGTTTTTCCTAAACAACACGTTGTAACTCGAAACACCTTCTTGTTGCGTGTATATCTAAGCTTGTAGCCTCAAAAGAGAATGCACAGGAGATTTTTCTCTCAAAAAATAATTCAGAATACCACGTTTTAAGGAAATCCCGCATCGTGAGAAATTATCTTGTTTTTCATAAACAACACGTTGTAAGTCGAAATGCTTTGGTGTTGCGTGTATGTCTAAGCATGTAGCCTCAAAAGAGAATGCACAGGAGAGTTTTCTCTCAAGAAAATATGTCTGAATACCACGTTTTAAGGAAATCCCGCATCGTGCGAAATTATCTTGTTTTTACTAAACAACACGTTGTAACTCGAAAAGCTTTGGTGTTGGGTGTATGTCTATGCATGTAGCCTAAAAAGAGAACGCACAGGAGAGTTTTCTCTCAAAACAATATGTAAGAATACCACGTTATAAGGAAATACAGTGTTGCAGAGTAAAGACAACTGCGAACGTATTTGAAATACTTAAAATTTACGAGAAGAAATCCTGCATCCTGCAAAATTATCTGGTATTTCCTAAACAACACATTGAAACTCGAAAAGCACTGGTGTTGCTTGTATGTCTAAGGATGCAGCCTCAAAAGAGAACGCACAGGAGAGTTTTCTCTCGAAGGAATATGTAAGAATACCAAGTTATAAGTAAATACAATGTTGCAGAGTAAAGACAAATACCTACGTATTGGAAATACTTAAACTTAACGAGAAGAAATAATCCATAGTACAAAATTGTCTTGTTTTTCCTAAACAATGCGTTGTAACTCGAAAAGTTTTCGTGTTGCCGGTATATCTAAGCGTGTAGCCTCAAAAGAGAATGCATAGGAGAGTTTTCTCTCAAAAAAATATGTCTGAATACCACCTTTTAAGGAAATCCCGCATCGTGAGTAATTATCTTGTTTTTCATAAACAACATGTTGTAACTCGAAAAGATTTGGTGTTGCGTGTCTGTCTAACCATGTAGCCTCAAAAGAGAATGCACAGGAGTGTTTTCTCTCTAAAGAATATGTAATAATACTAAGTTATAAGGGAATACAGTGTTGCAGAGTAAAGGCAAATACGTACATATTGGAAATACTTAAAATTTACGAGAAGAAATAATGCATCGTGCAAAATTATTTTGTTTTTCCTAAATAACACGTTGTAACTCGAAAAGATTTGGTGTTGCGTGTATGTCTAAGTGTGTAGCCTCAAAAGAGAACCCAAAGGAGAATTTTCTCTCGTAAAAAATATGTCAGAATACCACGTTTTCAGGAAATCCCACATCGTGCGAAATTATCTTGTTTTTCCTAAACAAAACACTGTAACTCGAAAAGCTTTGGTGTTGCCTGTATGTCTAAGCGTGTAGCCTCAAAAGAGAATGCACAGGAGAGTTTTCTCTCTGAAAGAATATGTAAGAATACCACGTTATAAGGAAATACAGTGTTCCAGAGTGAAGACAACTAAGAACGTATTTGAAATACTTAAACTTTACGAGAAGAAATCCTGCATCGTGCAAAATTATCTTGTTTTTCCTAAACAACATGTTGTAACTCGAATAGTTTTGGTGTTGCGTGTATGACTAAGTGTGTAGCCTCAAAAGAGAACGCCCAGGAGAATTTTCTCTCGAAAAAATATGTCAGAATACCACGTTTTAAGGAAATCCCGCATCGTGGGAAATTATCTCGCACGTGATATTCTGACGTATTATTTCGAGAGAAAATTCTCCTGTGGGTTCTCCTTTGAGGCTACACGTTTAGACATACACGCAACACCAATTCTTTTCGAGTTAGAACGTCTTGTTTAGGAAATACAAGATAATTTTGCACGATGCATTGTTTCTTCTTGTAAATTTTAAGTATTTCTAATACGTACGTATTTGTCTTTACTCTGCAACACTGTATTTCCTTATAACGTGGTATTCTTACATATCCTTTCCAGAGAAAACTCTCCTGTGCATTCTCTTTTGAGGCTGCACGGTTAGAGAAAAACGCAACACCAAAGCTTTTCGAGTTACAACAAGTTGTTTAGGAAAAACAAGATAAATTCACATGATGCACTATTTCCTTAAAACGTGGTATTCTGACATATTTTTTCGAGAGAATACTCTCCTGTGGGTTCTCTTCGAGTATACACGTTTAGACATACACGCAACAACAAATCTTTTTGAGTTACCATGTGTTGTTTAGGAAATACAAGATAATTGTGTACGATGCGTTATTTCTTCTCATAAAGTTTAAGTATTTTTAATATGTACGTATTTGTCTTTAATCTGCAACACTGTCTTTCCTCGTATGAGCCATTCTCATATTTCTTTCGAGTGAAAACTCTCCTGTGCATTCTCCTTTGAGGCTACATGCTTAGACATACACGCAACACCAAAGCTTTTCGAGTTACAACGTGTTGTGTAGGAAAAACAAGATAATTTCGCACGATGCTGGATTTCCTTAAAACGTGGTATTCTGACATATTTTTCAAGAGAAAACTCTCCTGTGCGTTCTCTTTTGAGGCTACACGCTTAGTCATACACTCAACACAAAATCGTTTCGAGTTACAATGTGTTGTTTAGGAAAAACAAGATAATTTTGCAGGATGCGTTATTTCTTCTCGTAAAGTTTAAGTATTTCTAGTACATAAGTATTGTCTTTACCCTGCAACACTGTATTTCCTTATAACGTGGTATTCTTACATATTCTTTCGAGAGAAAACTGTCCTGTGCATTCTCTTTTGAGGCTACACACAACACCAAAGCTTTTCGAGCTACAACGTGTTGTAAAAAAAAAAAAAAAAAAAAAAAAGATAATTTCGAACAATGCTGGATTTCCTTAAAACATGTAATTCTGACATATTTTTTCGAGAGAAAACTCTCCTTTGCGTTCTCTTTTGAGGCTACATGCTTAGTCATACACTCAACACCAAATCTTTTCGAGTTACAATGTGTTGTTTAGGAAAAACTAGATATTTTGCATGATGCGTTATTTCTTCTCGTAAAGTTTAAGTATTTCTAATATGTACATATTTATCTTTACTCTGCAACACTGTATTACGTTATAACGTGGAATTCTTACATATTCTTTCGAGAGAAAACTCTCCTGTGCGTTCTCTTTTGAGGCTACACGCTTAGACATAAACACAACACCGAAGCTTTTCGAGTTACAACATGTTGTTTAGGAAAAACAAGATAATATCACATGATGTGGTATTTCCCTAAAACGTGGTATTCTGACACATTTTTTCGAGAGAAAACTCTCCTGTGCTTTCTCTTTTGAGGCTCCACGCTTACTCATACACGCAACACCAAATCTTTCAAGTTACAACGTGTTGTTTAGGAAATACAAGATAATTTTGCACGATGCGTTATTTCTTCTTGTAAATTTTAAGTATTTCTAATAGGTACGTATTTGTCTTTACTCCGCAACACTGTAATTCCTTATAACGTGGTATTCTTACATATTTTTTCGAGAGAAAACTCTCCTGTGCGTTCTTTTGCGGCTACACGCTTAGACATACACACACCACCAAAGTTTTTCGAATTCCAACGTGTTGTTTAGGAAAAACAAGATAATTTCGCATGATGCAGGATTTCCTTAAAACGTGGTATTATGACGTATTTTTTCGAGAAAAAAATTCTCCTGTGGGTTCTCTTTTGAGGCTACACATTTAGACATACACCCAACATCAATTCTTTTTGAGTTACAACGTGTTTTTTAGGAAAAACCAGATAATTTTGCATGATGCGTTATTTCTTCTCGTAAATTTTAAGTATTTCTAATATGTACGTATTTGTCTTTACTCTGAAACACTGTATTCCTTTATAACGTGGTATTCTAACATATTCTTTCGAGAGAAAACTCTCCTGTGCGTTCTCTTTTGAGGCTGCACCCTTAGAGAAAAATGCAACAACAAGGCTTTTCGAGTTACAACAAGTTGTTTAGGAAAAAAAAAAAGATAATTTCGCACGATGCAGGATTTCCTTAAAACGTTGTATTCTGACAGACTTTTTCGTGAGAAAACTCTCCTGCGCATTCCCTTTTGAGGCTACACGCTTAGACATACACGCAACACCAAAGCTTTTTAAGTTACAACATGTTGTTTAGGAAAAACAAGATAATTTCGCACGATGTGCAATTTCCTTATAACAGGGTATTCTGACATGTTTTTTTTTTTTTTTTTTTTGAGAGAAAACTCTCCTGTTCGTTCTCTTTTGAGTCGAGAACCTTAGACATACACGGAAGACCAAAACTTTTCGAATTACAACGTGTTGTTTATGAAATACAAGATAATTTTGTACGATGTGTTATTTCTTCTCGTAAAGTTTAAGTATTTCTAATAAGTACATAGTTGTCTTTACTCTGCAACACTGTATTTCCTTATAACGTGGTATTCTTACATATTCTTTCGAGAGAAATCTCTCCTGTGCGTTCTCTTTTGAGGCTACAAGCTTAGACATACACGCAACACCAAAGCTTTTCGAGTAACAACTTGTTGTTTAGGAAAAAGTACATAATTTCGCACGATGCGGGATTTCCTTAAAACCTGGTATTCTGACATATTTTTTCTAGAGAGAATTCTCCTGTGGGTTCTCTTTTGAGGTTCCACGTTTAGACATACACACAACAACAAATCTTTTCGAGTTACAACATGTTGTTTAGGAAATACAAGATAATTTTGTATGATGCAATATTTCTTCTCTTAAAGTTTAAGTATTTCTAATATGTACATATTTGTCTTTACTCTGCAGCACTGTATTTACTTATAATGTGGTATTCTTATATATTCTTTCGAGTGAAAACTCTCCTGTGCATTCTCTTTTGAGGCTACCCGCTTAGACATATACGCAACATCAAAGCTTTTCGAGTTACAAAGTGTTGTTTAGGAAAAACAAGATAATTTCGCACGATGCTGGATTTCCTTAAAAAGTGGTATTCTGAAATATTTTTTCAAGAGAAAATTCTCCTGTGTGTTCTCTTTTGATACTACATGCTTTACCATACACGCAACACAAAATCTTTTCGAGTTACAACTTGTTGTTTAGGAAATACAGGATAATTTTGCACGATGCCTTATTTCTTCTGGTAAATTTTAAGTGTTTCTAATACGTACGTATTTTTCTTTATTCTTCAACACTGTATTTCCTTATAACGTGGTATGCTTACATATTTTTTTTCGAGAGAAAACTCTCCTGTGCATTCTCTTTTGCGGCTACACGCTTAGATATACACACAACACCAAAGTTTTTCGAGTTCCAACGTGTTGTTTAGGAAAAATAAGATAATTTCACACGATGCAGGATTTCCTTAAAACGTGGTATTATGACGTATTTTTTTGAGAGAAAATTTTCCTGTGGGTTCTCTTTTGAGGCTACACGTTTAGACATACACGCAACACCAATTCTTTTCGAGTTACAACGTGTTGTTTAGGAAAAACAAGATAATTTTGCATGATGCGTTATTTCTTCTCGTAAATTTTAAGTATTTCTAATACGTACGTATTTGTCTTTACTCTGCAACACTGTATTTCTTTATAACGTGGTATTCTTACAAATTCTTTCGAGAGAAAACTCTCCTGTGCCTACTCTTTCGAGGCGGCACACTTAGAGAAAAACGCAACACCAAAGCTTTTCGAGTTACAACAAGGTGTTTAGGAAAAAAAAAAAGATAATTTCGCACGATACAGGATTAACTTAAAACGTTGTATTCTGACATATTTATTCGTGAGAAAACTCTCCTGTGCATTCCTTTTGAGGCTACACACTTAGACATACACGCAACACCAAAGCTTTTCAAGTTACAACGTGTTGTTTAGGAAAAACATGATAATTTCGCACGATGTGCGATTTCCTTATAACAGGGTATTCTGACATTTTTTTTCGAGAGAAAACTCTCCTGTGTGTTCCCTTTTGAGGCTAGAAGCTCAGACATACACGCAACACCAAAACTTTTTGAGTTACAACGTGTTGTTTAGGAAATATAAGATAATTTTTTACGATGCGTTATTTATTCTCATAAAGTTTAAGTATTTCTAATACGTACATAGTTGTCTTTACTCTGCAACACTGTATTTCCTTATAACGTGGTATTCTTACATATTCTTTCGAGAGAAATCTCTCCTATGCATTCTCTTTTGAGGCTACAAGCTTAGACATACACGCAACACCAAAGCTTTTCGAGTAACAACTTGTTGTTTAGGAAAAAGTACATAATTTCGCACGATGCGGGATTTCCTTAAAACCTGGTATTCTGACATATTTTTTCTAGAGAGAATTCTCCTGTGGGTACTCTTTTGAAGATCCACGTTTAGACATACACGCAACAACAAATCTTTTCGAGTTACAACGTGTTATTTAGGAAATACAAGATAATTGTGTAAGATACAATATTTCTTCTTGTAAAGTTTAAGTATTTCTAATATGTACGTATTTGTCTTTACTCTGCAACACTGTATTTACTTATAATGTGGTATTATTATATATTCTTTGGAGAGAAAACTCTCCTGTGCGTTCTCTTTTGAGGCTACCCACTTAGATAGACATGCAAAACCAAAGCTTTTCGAGTTACAACGTGTTGTTTAGGAAAAACAAGATAATTTCGGTCGACGCTGGATTTCCTTAAAAAGAGGTATTCTGAAATATTTTTTCAAGAGAAAATTCTCCTGTGTGTTCTCTTTTGGGACTACATGCTTTACCATACACGCAACACAAAATCTTTTCGAGTTACAACGTGTTGGTTAGGAAATACAAGATAATTTTGCACGATGCCTTATTTCTTCTCGTAAATTTTAAGTATTTCTAATACGTTTGTATTGGTCTTTACTCTGCAACACTGTATTTCCTTATAACGTGGTATTCTTACATATTTTCTCGAGAGAAAACTATCCTGGGCGTTCTCTTTTGCTGCTACATGCTTAGACATACACGCAAGACCAAAGTTTTTCGAGTTCAAACGTGTTGTTTAGGAAAAACAAGATAATTTCACACGATGCAGGATTTCCTTAAAACGAGGTATTATGAAGTATTTTTTCGAGAGAAAATTTTCCTGTGGGTTCTCTTTTGAGGCTACACATTTAGACATACATGCAACACCAATTCCTTTCGAGTTACAACGTGTTGTTTAGGATAAACAAGAATAATTTTGCATGATGCGTTATTTCTTCTCGTAAATTTTAAGTATTTCTAATATGTACGTATTTGTCTTTACTCTGCAACATTGTATTTCTTTATAACATGGTATTCTTACATATTCTTTCGAGAGAAAACTCTCCTGTGCATTCTCTTTTGAGGCTGCACGCTTAGAGAAAAAACGAACACCAAAGCTTTTCGAGTTACAACCAGTTGTTTAGGAAAAAAAAAAGATAATTTCGCACGATGCAGGATTTTCCTTAAAACGTTGTATTCTGACATTTTTTTCGTGAGAAAACTCTCCTTTGCGTTCCCTTTTGAGGTTACATGCTTAGACATACACGCAACACCAAAGCTTTTCAAGTTACAATGTGTTGTTTAGGAAAAACAAGATAATTTCGCCACGATGAGCGATTTCCTTATAACGGGGTATTCTGACATGTTTTTTTTTTTTTTTTTGAGAGAAAACTCTCCTGTGCATTCTCTTTTGAGGCTAGAAGCTTAGACATACATGCAACACCAAAACCTTTCGAGTTACTACGTGTTTTTTAGGAAAAAAAAGATAATTTTTCAAGATGTGTTATTTCTTCTCATAAACTTAAGTATTTCCAATATGTACGTATTTGTCTCTTAATATGCAACTCTGTAGTTCCTTATAACGTTTTATTTCTTACATATTCTTTGAGTGAAAACTCTCCTGTGCATTCTCTATTGAGGCTACACGCTAAGACATACACGCAACACCAAAGCTTTTCGAGTTAAAATATGTTGTTAAGGAAAAACAAGATAATCTTCCCACGATGCGTGATTTCCTTAAAACGTGGTATTCGGACATATTTTTTCGAGAGAAAACTCTCCTGTGTGTTCTCCTTTGAGGCTACACGCTTAGACATACACACAACACCAAAACTTTTCGAGTTACTACGTGTTTTTTTAAGAAAAAAAAGATAATCCTGCACGATGCGTTGTTTTCTTTTCATAAAGTTTAAGTATTTCCAATATGTACATAGTTGTCTTTACTCTGCAACACTGTATTTCCTTATAACGTGGTATTCTTACATAATCTTTCGAGAGAAAAACTCTCCTGTGCATTCTCTTTTGAGGCTTACACACTTAGACATACACATAACACCATATCTTTTCGAGTTACAAAGTGTTGTTTAGGAAAAACAACATCATTTCGCGCGATGCGAGGATTTCCTTAAAACGTGGTATTCTGACATATTTTTTCGAGAGAAAATTCTCCTGTGGGTTCTCTTTTGAGGATACATGTTTAGACATACACGCAACAACAAATCTTTTTGAGTTACAATGTGTTGTTTAGGAAAAACAAGATAATTTTGCCCGATGCTTTATTTCTTCTCGTAAAGTTTAAGTATTTCGAAAACGTACGTATTTGTCTTTACTCTGCAACTCTGTATTTCCCTTTACCGTGGTATTCTTAAATTATTCCATCGAGAAAAATCTCTCCTGTGCGTTCTTTTTTGAGGCTCACACTTAGACATACACATAACATGAAAGCTTTTCGTGTTTAAAACGTGTTGTTTAGGAAAAAAAAAAAAGATAATATCGCACAATGCTGGATTTCCGTAAAACGTAGTATTCAGACATATTTTTTTCGAGAGAAAACTCTCCTGTGCATTCTCTTTTGAGGCTACACACATAGACATATATGCCACACCAAATCTTTTCGAGTTACAACGTGTTGTTAGGAAATACAAGATAATTTTGTACGATGCAATATTTCTTTTCGTAAAGTTTCAGCATTTCTAATATGTACGTATTTG
The DNA here is from genome assembly GCF_947179515.1 of Apodemus sylvaticus. Taxonomy (NCBI): domain Eukaryota; kingdom Metazoa; phylum Chordata; class Mammalia; order Rodentia; family Muridae; genus Apodemus; species Apodemus sylvaticus. The sequence goes on along the minus strand of NC_067488.1, from coordinate 79,467,336 downwards.
TCTTTACTCTGCAAAACTGTATTCCATTATAACGTTGAATTCTTACATATTCTTTTGAGAGAAAACTCTCCTGTGCGTTCTCTTTTGAGGCTATATGCTTAGGACATACACGCAACACCAAAGCTTTTTGAGTTACAACGTGTTGTTTAGTAAAAACAAGATATGGTATTTCCTTAAAATGTGATATTCTGACATATTTTTTCTAGAGGAAAACCCTCCTGTGCCTTCTCTTTTGAGGCTACAAGCTTATACATACACGCAACACCAAATCTTTTCGAGTTGCAATGTGTTGTTTAGGAAAAACAAGATAATTTTGCACAATGTGATTTTTCTTCTTGTAAAGCTTAAGTATTTCCAATACGTACGTATTTGTCTTTACTCTGCAACAATATATTTCCTTATAACGTCGTATTCTTACATATTCTTTCGAGAGAAAACTCTCCTGCGCGTTCTCTTTTGAGGCTGCACGTTTAGACATACACGCAACACCAAAGCGTTTTGAGTTACAAAGTGTTGTTTAGGAAAAACAAGATAATTTCGCACGATGCTTGACTTCCATAAAACGTGGTATTCTGAAATATTTTTCGATAGAAAATTCTTCTGTGCATTCGCTTTTGGGACTACATGCTTTACCATACACGCAACACAAAATCTTTTCGAGTTACAACGTGTTGTTTAGGAAATACAAGATAATTTTACACGATGCGTTATTTCTTCTTATAAATTTTAAGTATTTCTAATAGATACATAGTTGTCTTTACTCTGCAACACTGTATTTCCTTATAACGTTGTATTCGTACATAATCTTTCGAGAGAAAACTCTCCTGTGTGTTCTCTTTTGAGGCTACACACTTAGATATACACGTAACACCAAAGCTTTTCGAGTTAAAATTTGTTTAGAAAAACAACATAATTTCGCACGATGAGGGATTTCCTTAAAACGTGGGATTCTGACATAGTTTTTCGAGAGAAAATTGTTCTGTGGGTCCTCTTTTGAGGATACACGTTTAGACATACACACAACAACAAATCTTTTTGAGTTACAACGTGTTGTTTAGGAAATACAAGATAATTTTGTACGGTGCGTTATTTCTTCTCATAAACTTTAAGTATTTCTAATATTTACGTATTTGTCTTTACTCTGCAACACTGTATTTCCTTGTAATGAGGTATTCTTAAAACGTGGTATTCTGACATATTTTTACGAGGGAAATTCTCCTGTGCATTCTATTTTGAGGCTACACACATAGACATACATGCAACACCAAATCTCTTTGAGTTACAATGTGTTGTTTAGGAAATACAAGATAATTTTGTATGATGCGTTATTTCTTCGAGTAAAGTTTAAATATTTCTAATACATATATAGTTGTCTTTACTCTGTAACACTGTATTTCCTTATAGCATGGTATTCTTACATATTCTTTCGAGGAGAAAACTCTCCTGTGCATTCTCTTTTGAGGCTACACGTTTAGACATACACGCAATACCAAAGCATTTCGAGTTACTACGTGATTTTAGGAAAAACAAGATAATTTTGCAAGATGCGGGATTTCCTTAATACGTGGTATTCTGACATATTTTTCGAGAGAAAACACTCCTGTGCATTCTCTTTTGAGACTGCAAGCTTAGACATACACGCAACACCATATCTTTTCGAGTTACAACCTGTTGTTTAGGAAGTACAAGATAATTTTGCTCGATGCGTTATTTCTTCTCTTAAAGTTTAAGTATTTCTAATATGTACGTATCTGTCTTTACTCTGCAACACTGTATTTCCTTGTAATGTGGTATTCTTACATATTCTTTCGAGTGAAAACTCTCCTGTGCATTCTCTTTTGAGGCTACACGCTTAGACATACACGCAACACCAAAGCTTTTCGAGTTAAAACATGTTGTGTAGGAAAAACAAGATATTTTCGCACGATGCTGGATTTCCTTAAAACGTGGTATTCTGACATATTTTTTCGAGAGAAAACTCTCCTGTGCATTCTCGTTTCCGGCTACATGCTTAGACATACACTCAACAACAAATCTTTATGAATATCAACTAGGTGTTTTGGAAATACAAGATAATTTAGTACGGAGCGTTATTTCTTCTCATAAAGTTTAAGTATTTCTAATACGTATGCATTTTTCTTTACTCTGCAACACTGTATTTCCTTGTAACGTGGTATTCTGGCATATTCTTTCGAGAAAAAGCTCTCCTGTGCATTCTCTTCTGAGGCTACACACTTAGGCATACACACAACACCAAAGCTTTTCGAGTTAAAACGTGTTGTTTAGGAAAAAAAAAAGATAATATCGCACAAGGCTGGATTTCCTTAAACCGTGGCATTCTGACATATTTTTTTGAGAGAAAACTCTCCTGTGAGTTCTCTTTTGAGGCTACACGCTTAGTCATACATTCAACACCAAATCTTTTCGAGTTACAACGTGTTGTTTAGGAAAAACCAGATAATTTTGCATGATGCTTTATTTCTTCTCATAAAGTTTAAGTATATCTAATACCTACATATTTGTCTTTACTCTGCAACACTGTATTCCGTTATAACATGGAATTCTTACATATTCTTTCGAGAGAAAATTTTCCTATGCGTTCTCTTTTGAGGCTACATGCTTAGACTTACAGGCACCACCAAAGCTTTTCGAGTTACAACTTGTTGTTTAGGAAAAACAAGATAATTTCGCATGATGTGGTATTACCCTAAAACGTGGTATTCTGACATATTTTTTCGAGAGAAAACTCTCCTGTGCGTTCTCTTTTGAGGCTTCAAGCTTAGACATACACACAACAACAAATCTTTTTGAGTTACAACGTGTTGTTTAGGAAATACAAGATAATTTTGTATGATGCGTTATTTCTTCTCTTAGAGTTTAAGTATTTCTAATACGTACGTATTTGTCTTTACTCTGCAACACTGTATTTCCTTATAACATGGTTTTCTTACATATTCTTTCGAGGTAAAAATCTCCTGTGCATTCTCTTTTGAGGATACATGCTGAGACGTACACGGAACACCAAAGCTTTTCGAGTTACAGGGTGTTATATAGAAAAAAAGAAGATAATTTCGAACGATGCGGGATTTCCTTAAAACGTGGTATTCTGACTTTTTTTTTAAGAGAAAACACTCCTGTGCCTTCTCTTTTGAGGCTACAAGCTTATACATACACGCAACACCAAATCTTTTCGAGTTACAATGTGTTGGTTAGGAAAAACAAGATAATTTTACAAGACATGTTATTTCTTCTCGTAAAGATTAAGTATTTCTAATACGTACTTATTTGTCTTTACTCTGCAACACTGTATTTCCTTATAACGTGGTATTCTTACATATTCTTTCAAGAGAAAACTCTTCTCTTCATTCTCTTTTGAAGCTACATGCTTAGACATACACGCAACACCAAAGATTTTCGAGTTACAACGTGTTGTTTAGTAAAAGCAAGATAATTTCTCTCGATGCGGGATTTCCTTAAAACGTGGTATTCTGACATATTTTTACGAGAGAAAATTCTCCTGTGCGTTCTCTTTTGAGGCTACATGCTTAGACATACACACAACACCAAATCTTTTTGAGTTACAACCTGTTGTTTAGGAAACACAAGATAATTTCGCACGATACGGGATTTCCTTAAAACGTGGTATTCTGACATATTTTTTTCGAGAGAAAACTCTCCTGTGCGTTCTCTTTTGAGGCTACACACATAGACATATACGCCACACCAAATCTTTTCGAGTTACAACGTGTTGTTTAGGAAATACAAGATAATTTTGTATGATGTGTTATTTCTTCTCGTAAGTTTAAGTATTTCTAATATGTACGTATTTGTCTTTGCTCTGCAGAACTGTATTTCCTTGTAATGTGGTATTCTTACATATTCTTGTGAGAGAAAACTCTCCTGTGCATTCTCCTTTGAGGCCACACACTTAGACCTACACGCAACACCAAAGCTTTTCGTTTTAAAACATGTTGTTTAGGAAAAGCAAGAAAATTTCTCATGATGCAGGATTTCCTTAAAACATGGTATTGTGACATATTTTTTCGAGAGAAAACTCTCCCGAGCGTTCTCTTTTGAGGCTATATGCGGAGACATACAAGCAACACCAAAGGTTTTCGAGTTACAACGTGTTGTTTAGGAAAAACAAGATAATTTCGCATGTTGCAGGATTTCCTTAAAAGTTGGTATTTGGACATATTTTTTCGAGGCATAATTCTCCTGTGGGTGCTCTTTGCGGCTACACATTTAGACATACACACAACACCAAATCTTTTCGAGTTACAATGTGTTGTTTAGGAAATACAAGATAATTTTGTACGATGCGTTATTTCTTCTCGTAAAGTTTAAGTATTTCTAATAAATACGTATTTGTCTTTACTCTGCAACACTGTAATTCCTTATAACGTGGTATACTTACACATTTTTTCGAGAGAAAATTGTCCTGTGCATTCTCTTTTGAGGCTGCACACCGAGACATACACGCATCACCAAAGCTTTTTGAGTTACAACGTGTTGTTAAGGAAAAACAAGATAATTTCGCAAGATGCAGGATTTCCTTATAACGTGGTATTCTTACATATTCTTCCGAGAGAAAACTCTCCTGTGCGTTATGTTTTGAGGCTGCACCCTCATACATACACGCAACACCAAAGCTTTTCGACTTAAAACGTATTGTTTAGGAGAAACAAGATAATTTCACATGATGCAGGATTTCCTTAAAACGTGGTATTCTGACATATTTTTACGAGAGAAAATTCTCCTGTGCATTCTCTTTTGAGGATACATGCTTAGACATACACGCAACACCAAATCTTTTTGAGTTACAACGTGTTGTTTAGGAAAAACAAGATAATTTTGCACGATGCATTATTTCTTCTCGTAAATTTTAAGTATTTCTAACACGTACGTATTTGTCTTTACTCTGCAAGACTGTATTTCCTTATAACGTGGTATTCTTACATAATCTTTCGAAAGAAAAATCTCCTGTGCGTTCTCTTCTGAAGCTACACACTTAAACATACACGCAACACAAAGCTTTTCGAGTTAAAACATGTTGTTTAGGAAAAACAAGATAATTTTGCACAATGCAGGATTTCTTTAAAACGTGGTATTCTGACATATTTTATCGAGAGAAAACTCTCCTGGGCGTTCTCATTTGAGGCTACACGCTTAGTCATACATGCAACACCAAATCCTTTCAAGGTAAAACGTGTTGTTTAGGAAAAACAAGATAATTTTGCATGATGCGTTATTTCTTCTCGTAAAGTTTAAGTATTTCTAATACGTACTTATTTGTTTTTACTCTGCAACACTGTATTCCGTTATAACGTGGAATTCTTATATATTCTTTGGAGAGAAAACGCTCCTGTGCATTCTCTTTTGAGGCTACACGCTTAGACATACACACAACACCAAAGCTTTTCCAGTTACAACGTGTTGTGTTGGAAAAACGAGATAATTTCGCACGATGACCGATTTCTTAAAACGGGGTATTCTGACATGTTTATTCGAGAGAAAACTCTCCTGTGCGTTCTCCTTTGAGGCTAGAAGCTTAGACATACTCGCAACACAAAATCTTTTCGAGTTACAACGTGTTATTTAGGAAAAACAAGATAATTTTGCACAATGCGTTATTTCTTCTCATAAAGTTTAAGTATTTCCAATATGTACTTATATGTCTTTAATATGCAACACTGTTTTTCCTTGTAATGGGGTATTCTTACATATTCTTTCGAGAGAAAACTCTCTTTTGCGTTCTCGTCTGAGGCTACACACTTAGACATACACACAACACCAAAGCTTTTCAAGTTACACCGTGTTGTTTAGGAAAAACAAGATAATTTCGCACAATGAGCGATTTCCTTAAAACGGGGTATTGTGACATGTTTTTTCGAGAGAAAACTCTCCTGTGCGTTCTCTTTTGAGGCTAGAAGCTTAGACATATATGCAACACCAAATCTTTTCGAGTTACAACGGTTAGGAAAAACAAGATAATTCTGAACGATGCGGGATTTCCTAAAACGTGGTATTCTGACATATTTTTTCGAGAGAAAAATCTCCTGTGCATTCTCTTTTGAGGCTACAGGCTTAGACATACACGCAACACCAAATCTTTTTGAGTTACAACGTGTTGTTTAGGAAATACAAGATAATATTGTATGATGTGTTATTTCTTCTGGTAAAGTTTAAGTATTTCTAATACGTATGTATTTGTCTTTAACTGCAACACTGTATTTCCTTGTAACGTGGTATTCTTACATATTCTTTGGAGAGAAAACTCTCCTGTGCGTTCTCTTTTGAGGCTACACACTTAGACATACACGCAACACCAAAGCTTTTCGAGTTTCAACATGTTGTTTAGGAAAAACAAGATAATTTCGCACGATGCAGGATTTCCTTATAACGTGGTATTCTGACATATTTTTTTTCGAGAGAAAACACTCCTGTGCGTTCTCTTTTGAGGCTACCAGCTTAGACATACATGTAACACCAAATCTTTCCGAGTTACAACATGTTGTTTAGGAAAAACAAGATAATTTTGCACGATGTGTTATTTCTTCTCGTAAAGTTTAAGTATATCCAATACGTACGTATTTGTCTTTACTCTGCAACACTGTATTTCCTTATAACGTGGTATTCTTACATATTCTTTTGAGAGAAAATACTCCTGTGCGTTCTCTTTTGAGGCTGCATGCTTAGACATACACGCAATACCAAAGCTTTTCGAGTTACAACGTGTTGTTTAGGAAATACAGGATAATATTGTATGATGTGTTATTTCTTCTGGTAAAGTTTAAATATTTCTAATACGTATGTATTTGTCTTTAACTGCAACACTGTATTTCTTTGTAACGTGGTATTCTTACATATTCTTTGGAGAGAAAACTCTCCTGTGCGTTCTCCTTTGAGGCTACACACTTAGACATACACGCAACACCAAAGCTTTTCGAGTTACAACATGTTGTTTAGGAAAAACAAGATAATTTCGCACGATGCAGGATTTCCTTATAACGTGGTATTCTGATATATTTTTTCGAGAGAAAACACTCCTGTGCGTTCTCTTTTGAGGCTACCAGCTTAGACATACATGTAACACCAAATCTTTCCGAGTTACAACATGTTGTTTAGGAAAAACAAGATAATTTTGCACGATGTGTTATTTCTTCTCGTAAAGTTTAAGTATATCCAATACGTACGTATTTGTCTTTACTCTGCAACACTGTATTTCCTTATAACGTGGTATTCTTACATATTCTTTCGAGAGAAAATTCTCCTGTGCGTTCTCTTTTGAGGCTGCACGCTTAGACATACACGCAACACCAAAGCTTTTCGAGTTATCACGTGTTGTTAAGGAAAAACAAGATAATTTCGCAAGATGCGGGATATCCTTAAAACGTGGTCTTCTTACATATTTTTTTCGATAGAAAACTCTCCTGTGCATTCTCTTTTGCGGCTACAAGCTTAGACATACACGCAACTCCAAATCTTTTCGAATTTCAACTTGTTGTTTAGGAAATACAAGATAAATTTGTACGGAGCGTTATTTCTTCTCGTAAAGTTTAAGTGTTTCCAATATGTACATATTTGTCTTTACTATGCAACACTTTATTTATTTATAACGTGGTATTCTAACATATTCTTTTGAGAGAAAACTTTCCTGTGCGTTCTCTTTTAGGCTGCATGCTTAGAAAAAAACGCAACACCAAAGCTTTCCGTGTTACAACAAGTTGTTCAGGAAAAACAAGATAATTTCTCACGATACGGGATTTTCTTAAAACATGATATTCTGACATATTTTTTCGAGAGAAAGCTCTCCTGTGCGTTCTCTTTTGAGGCTACAGGCTTAGACATACACGCACCACCAAAGCTTATCGAGTTCATCGTGTTGTTTAGGCAAAACAAGATAACTTCGCACGATGAAGAATTTCCTTCAAACGTGGTATTCTGACATATTTTTTCGAGAGAAAATTCTCCTTTGGGTTCTCTTTTGAGGCTACCCATTTACACAAACACACAACACCAAATCCTTTCGAGTTACATCGTGTTGTTTAGGAAAAACAAGATAATTTTGCATGATGCGTTATTTCTTCTCGTAAAGTTTAAGTATTTCTAAAGCGTACGTATTTGTTTTTACTCTGCAACACTGTATTCTGTTATAACGTGGAATTCTTACATGTTCCTTCGAGAGAAAATTCTCCTTTGCATTCTCTTTTGAGGCTACATGCTTAGACATACACGCAACACCAAATCTTTTCGAGTGACAATGTGTTGTTTAGGAAAAACAAGATAATTTCGCGTGATGAGGTATTTCCTTAAAACGTGGTATTCTGACATATTTTTTCAAGAGAAAATTCTCCTGTGGGTTATCTTTTGAGGCTACACATTTAGAAATACACGCAACACCAAATCTTTTCGAGTTACAACGTGTTGTTTAGGAAAAACAAGATAATTTTGTATGATGCGTTATTTCTTCTCGTAAATTTTAAGTATTTCTAATTCGTACGTATTTGTCTTTACTCTGCAAAACTGTATTTCCTTATAACGTGGTATTCTTACATATTCTTTCGAGAGAAAACTCTCCAGTGAGTTCTCTTTTGAAGCTACACACATAGACATACACGCAACACCAAATCTTTTCAAGTTACAACGTGTTGTTTAGGAAAAACAAGATAATTTTGCATGATGCATTATTTCCTCTCATAAAGTTTAAATATTTCCAATACGTACATATTTGTCTTTACTCTGCAACACTTTATTTCTTTATAACGTGGTATTCTTACATATTCTTTCGAGAGAAAACTTTCCTGTGCGTTCCCTTTTGAGGCTGCACGCTTAGGAAAAAAACGCAACACCAAAGCTTTTCGAGTTACAACAAGTTGTTTAGGAAAAATAAGATAATTTCACACGATATGGGATTTTCTTAAACGTGGTATTCTGACATATTTCTTCGAGAGAAAACTCTCCTGTGCATTCTCTTTTGAGGCTACATGCTTAGACATACAAGCACCACAAAACGTTTCGAGTCCAACATGTTCTTTAGGAAAAACAAGGTAATTTCGCACGATGAAGTATTTTCTTCAAACGTGGTATTCTGACATATTTTTCGAGAGAAAATTCTCCTGTGGGTTCTCTTTTGAGGCTACCCATTTACACATACACACAGCACCAAATCTTTTCGAGTCACAACGTGTTGTTTAGGAAATAGAAGATAATTTTTTAAGATGCGTTATTACTTCTTGTAAAATTTTTGTATTTCTAATACGTACGTATTTGACTTTACTCTACAACACTGTATTTCCTTTTAACTTGGTATTCTTATGTATTCTTTCAAGAGAAAACTCTCCTCTGCGTTCTCTTTTGACGCTACACGCTTAGACATACAGGCAACACCAAAGCTTTTCGAGTTACAATGTGTTGTTTAAGAAAAACATAATTTCGCACGATGCAGGCTTTCCTTAACACGTGGTATTCTGACATATTTTTTCGAGAGGAAACTCTCCTGTGCATTCTCTTTTGAGGCTACATTCTTAGACATACAGGAAACACCAATTCCTTTCGAGTTTCAACCTGTTGTTTAGGAAAAACATGATAATTTTGCACGATGCGTTATTTCTTCTCATAATGTTTAAGTATTTCTAATACGTACGTATTTGTCTTTAATCTGCAACACTGTATTTCCTTGTAACGTGGTATTCTTACATAATCTTGCGAGAGAAAACTCTTCTGTGCATTCTCTTTTGAGTCTACACGCTTAGACATACACGCAACACCAAAGCTTTTCGAGTTACAACGTGTTGTTTAGGAAAAACAAGATAATTTCGCACAACGCAGGATTTCCTTAAAACGTGGTATTCTGACATATTTTTTTTTGAGAGAAAATTCTCCTGTGGGTTCACTTTTGAGGCAGCACTTTTAGACATATACACAACACCAAATCTTTTCGAGTTACAGCGTGTTGTTTAGGAAAAACAAGATAATTTTTCACAATGCGTTATTTCTTCTCCTAAAGTTTAAGTATTTCCAATACATATGTATTTGTCTTTACTCTGCAACACTGCATTTCCTTATAACGTGGTATACTTACATATTCTTTTGAGAGAAAACTCTCCTGTGAATTCTCTTTTGAGGCTACACGCTTAGACATACACGAAAGACCAAAGCTTTTCGAGTTACAACGTGTTGTTTAAGAAAAACAAGATAATTTCGCACAATGCGGGATTTCCTTAAAACGTGGTATTCTGATATATTTTTTCGACAGAAAACTCTCCTGTGCGTTCTCTTTTAAGGGTAAACGCTTAGACATACATGCAACACCAAATCTTTTAGAGTTACAACGTGTTGTTTAAGAAATACATGATAATTTTGTACGATGCATTATTTCTTCTCGTAAAGTTTAAGTATTTCTTATATGTACGTATTTGTCTTTATCTGCAAGACTGTATTTCCTTGTAACGTGGTATTTTTACATATTCTTTCGAGAGAAAACTCTCCTGTGCGTTCTATTTTGAGGCTACACACTTAGACATACACGCCACACCAAAGCTTTTCGAGTTACAAAGTGTTTTTTAAGAAAAACAAGATAATTTTGCACGATGCAGGATATCCTTAAGACGTGGTATTCTGACATATTTTTTTGAGAGAAAACTCTCCTGTGTGTTCACTTTTGAGGCTACAAGCTTGGACATACACACAACTCAAAATCTTTTCGAGTTACAACGTGTTGTTTAGGAAAAACAAGATAATTTTGCACGATGCGTTATTTCTTCTCGTAAATTTTAAGTATTTCCAATACGTACATATTTGTCTTCACTCTGCAACACTGTATTTCCTAAGAATAACGTCATATTCTTACATATTCTTTCGAGAGAAAACTCTCCTGTGCGTTCCCTTTTGAGGCTATACGCTTAGACATACACGCAACACCAAAGCTTTTCGAGTTACAACGTGTTGTTTAAGAAAAACAAGATAATTTCGCACGATGCGGGATTTCCTTAAAACGTGGTGTTCTGACATATTTTTTTGAGAGAAAACTCCCCTGTGTGTTCTCTTTGAGCCTACATGCTTAGACATACACGCAACACCAAATCTTTTCGAGTTACAACGTGTTGTTTAGGAAATACAAGATAATTTTTTATGATGCGTTATTTCTTCACATAAAGTTTAAGTATTTCTAATATGTATGTATTTTTCTTTACTCTGTAACACTGTATTTCCTTGTAACGTGGTATTCTTACATATTCTTTCGAGAGAAAACTCTCCTGTGTGTTTTATTTTGAGGCTACACGCTTAGACATACACGCAACACCAAAGCTTTTCGAGTTACAATATGTTGTTTAGGAAAAAAAAAGACAATTTTGCACGATGCGGGATTTCCTTGTAATGTGGTATTCTGACATATTTTTTCAAGAGAAAACTCTCCTGTGCATTCTCTTTTGAGGCTATATGCTTAGCCATACACGCCACACCAAATCTTTTCGAGTTACAACGTGTTGTTTAGGAAATACAAGATAATTTTGTACCATGCGTTATTTCTTCTCGTAAAGTTTAAGTATTTCTAATATGTACGTATTTGTCTTTCCTCTGCAACACTCTATTTCCTTATAACCTGGTATTCTTACATAATCTTGCGAGAGAAAACTCTGCTGTGCATTCTCTTTTGAGTCTACATGCTTAGACATACACGCAACACCAAAAATTTTCGAGTTACAACGTGTTATTTAGGATAAATAAGATAATTTCACACAATACGGGATTTCCATAAAACGTGGTATTCTGACATATTTTTTCGAGAGAAAACTATTCTGTGTGTTCTCTTTTGAGGCTACACGCTTAGACATACACATAACGCCAAATCTTTTCGAGTTACAACGTGTTGTTTAGGAAAAACAAGATAATATTGCACGATGCATTTTTTCTTCTCGTAAAGTTTAAGTATTTCCAATACGTACTATTTGTCTTTACTCTGCAACACTGTATTTCCTTATAACGTGGTATTCTTACATATTCTTTCGAGAGAAAACTCTCCTGTGCGTTCCCTTTTGTGGCTACACGCTTAGACATACAGGCAACACCAAAGCTTTTCGAGTTACAACGTGTTGTTTAAGAAAAACAAGATAATTTCGCACTATGCGGGATTTTCTTAAAACGTGGTATTCTGACATATTTTTTCGAGAGAAAACTCTCCTGTGTGTTCTCTTTTGAGGCTACATGCTTAGACACACACGCAACACCAAATCCTTTCGAGTTACAACGTGTTGTTTAGGAAATACAAGATAATTTTGTATGATGCATTATTTCTTCACATAAAGTTTAAGTATTTCTAATACGTACATATTTGTCTTTACTCTGCAACACTATATTTCCTTGTAACGTGGTATTCTTACATATTCTTTTGAGAGAAAACTCTCCTGTGTGTTCTCCTTTGAGGCTACACACTTAGACATATACTCATCACCAAAGCTTTTCGAGTTACAACGTGTTGTTTAGGAAAAATAAAGACAATTACGCACTATGCGGGATTTCCTTAAAACGTGGTATTCTGACATATTTTTTCAAGAGAAAACTCTCCTGTGCATTCTCTTTTGAGGCTACACACTTAAACGTACATGCAACACCAAATCTTTTCGAGTTAAAACATGTTGTTTAGGAAAAACAACATAATTTCACACGATACAGAATTTTCTTAAAACGTGGTATTCTGAGATATTTTTTCGAAAGAAAACTCTCCTGTCTGTTTCTCTTTTGAGGCTACAAGCTTAGACATACATGCAACACCAAATATTTTTGAGTTACAACGTGTTGTTTAGGAAAAACAAGATAATTTTACACGATTTTTTATTTCTTCTCGTAAAGTTTAAGTATTTCTAATATGTAAGTATTTGTCTTTACTCTTGCAACACTGTATTTCCTTATAACGTGGTATTCTTACATATTCTTTCGAGAGAAAACTCTCCTGTGCATTCAATTTTGAGGCTGCACTCTTAGAAAAAACGCAACAGCAAAGCTTTTCGTGTTACAACAAGTTGTTTAGAAAAAAAAAGATAATTTCGCACGATTCAGGATTTCCTTAAAACGTGGAATTCTGACATATTTTTTCGAGAGAAAACTCTCCTGTGCGTTCTCTTTTGAGACTACATGCTGAGACATACAAGCAACACCAAAGCTTATTGAGTTACAAAGTGTTGTTTTGGAAAAACAAGATAATTTTGCACGATGCAAGATTTCCTTAAAATGTGGTATTCTGACATATTTTTCGAGAGAAAATTCTCCTGTCGGCTCTCTTTTGAGGCTACACGTTTAGACATACGTGCAACACCAAATCTTTTCGAGTTACAACGTGCCGGTTAGGAAATACAAGATAATTTTGTACGATGCATTATTTCTTCTCATAAAGTTAAGTATTTCTAATATGTACGTATTTGTCTTTACTCTGCAACACTGTATTTCCTTGTAATGAGGTATTCTTACATATTCTTTCGAATGAAAACTCTCCTGTGTGTTCTCTTTTGAGGCTACATGCTTAGACATACACGCAACACCAAAGCTTTTCGAGTTACAACGTGTTGTTTAGGAAAAACAAGATAATTTCGCACGATGCAGGATTTCCTAAAAAACGTGGTATTCTGACATATTTTTTCGAGAGAAAATTCTCCTGTGGGTTCTCTTTTGAGGCTACACGTTTAGACATACATGCAACACCAAATCTTTTCGAGTTACAACGTGTTGTTTAGGAAATACAAGGTAATTTTGTACGATGCATTATTTCTTCTCGTAAAGTTTAAGTATTTCTTATATGTATGTATTTGTCTTTACTCTGCAGCACTGTATTTCCTTGTAACGTGGTATTCTTACATATTCTTTGGAGAGAAAACTCTCCTGTGCATTCTCTTTTGAGGCTACACGGTTAGACATACATGCAACACCAATGCTTTTCGAGTTACAACGTGTTGTTTAGGAAAAATAAGATAATTTCGCACGATGCGGGTTTTCCTGAATACGTGGTATTCTGACATATTTTTTCGAGAGAAAACTCTCCTGTGCGTTCTCTTTTGAGGCTACACGCTTAGACATACACGCAACACCAAAGCTTTTCGAATTACAACGTGTTGTTTAGGAAAAACAAGATATTTCGCACGATGCAGGATTTCCTTAAAACATGGTATCCTGACATATTTTTTCGAGAGAAAATTCTCCTGTGGGGTCTCTTTTGGGTCTACACCTTTAGACATACACACAACACCAAATCTTTTTGAGTTACAACGTGTTGTTTAGTAAATTCTAGATAATTTTGTATGATGCGTTATTTCTTCTCGTAAAGTTTAAGTATTTCTAATATGTATGTATTTGTCTTTAATCTGAAACACTGTATTTCCTTATAACGTGGTATTCTTACATATTCTTTCGAGAGAAAACTCTCCTGTGTGTTCTCTTTTGAGGCTACACGCTTAGACATACATGGAACACCAAAGCTTTTCGAGTTACAACATATTGTTTAGGAAAAACAAGAACATTTCTTCGATGCGGGATTTCCTTAAAACGTTTTATTCTGAACTATTTATTCAAGAGAAAACTCTCCTGTGCGTTCTCTTTAGAGGCTACAAGCTTAGACGTACACGCAACACCAAATTTTTTCGAGTTACAACATGTTGTTTAGGAAAAACAAGATAATTTTGCACGATGCGTTATTTCTTCTCGTAAAGTTTAAGTATTTCCAATACGTACGCATTTGTCTTTACTCTGGAACACTATATTTCCATATAACGTGGTATTCTTACATATTCTTTGGAGAGAAAACTCTCCTGTGCGTTCTCTTTTGTGGCTGCACGCTAAGACAAAAAGGCAACACCACAGCGTTTCGAGTTACAACAAGTTGTTTAGGAAAAAAAAAATAATTTCTCACGATAGGGGATTTTCTTAAAACGTGGTATTCTGACATATTTTTTCGAGAGAAAACTGTCCTGTGCGTTCTCTTTTGAGGCTACACACTTAGACATACACGCAACACCAAAGCTTTTCGAGTTACCATGTGTTGTTTAGGAAAAACAAGATATTTTCGCACGATGCAGGATTGCCTTAAAACGTGGTATTCTGACATATTTTTCAAGAGAAAATTCTCCTGTGGGTTCTCTTTTGAGGCTACACATTTACACATACACACAACACTAAGTCTTTTCGAGTTACAACATGTTCTTTAGGAAATACAAGATAATTTTTCACGATGCGTTATTTCTTCTCGTAAACCTTAAGTATTTCTAATATGTACGTATTTGTCTTTACTCTGCAACACTGTATTTCCTTATAACGTGGTATTCTAACATATTATTTCGAGAGAAAACTCTCCTCTGCGTTCTCTTTTGAGGCTACATGCTTAGACATACACGCAACTCCAAATATTTTCGAATTACAACGTGTTGTTTAGGAAAAACAAGACAATTTCGCACTATGCGGGATTTCCTTAAAACGTGGTATTCTGATATATTTTTCAAGAGAAAATTCTACTGTGTGTTCTCTTTTGAGGCTACACGTATAGACATACACGCAACATCAAATCTTTTCGAGTTACAACGTGCTGTTTAGGAAATACAAGATAATTTTGTACGATGCATTATTTCTTCTCATAAAGTTTAAGTATTTCTAATACATACGTATTTGTCTTTACTCTGCAACTCTCTATTTCCTTATAACGTGGTATTCCTACATATTCTTTCAAGAGAAAACTCTCCTGTGCGTTCTGTTTTGAGGCTACACGCTCAGACATACACGCAACACCAAAGCTTTTCGAGTTACAATGTGTTGTTTAGGAACAACAAGATAATTTCCACGATGCGGGATTTCCTTAAAACGTTTTATTCTGAAATATTTTTTCAAGAGAAAACTCTCCTGTGCATTCTCTTTTTTGGCTACACACTTAAACATATACGCAACACCAAAGATTTTTGAGTTAAAACATTTTGTTTAGGAAAAACAACATAATTTCACACGAAACAGGATTTCCTTAAAACGTGGTATTCTGAGATTTTTTTGAGAGAAAACTCTCCTGTGCATTCTCTTTTGAGGCTACACGCTGAGACATACAAGCAACACCAAAGCTTTTCGAGTTACAACGTGTTGTTTAGGAAAAACGAGATAATTTCGCACGATGCAGGATTTTCTAAAAACGTGGTCTTCTGATATATTTTTCGAGAGAAAATTCTCCTGTGGGTTCTCTTTTGAGGCTACACGTTTAGACATACATGCAACACCAAATCTTTTCGAATTACAACGTGTGGTTTAGGAAATACAAGATAATTTTTACGATGCGTTATTTCTACTCGTAAAGTTTAAATATTTCTAATATGCATATATTTGTCTTTTCTCTGCAATACTGTATTTCCTTGTAGCGTGGTATTCTTACATATTCTTTTGAGAGAAAACTCTCCTGTGCATTCTCTTTTGAGGCTAAATGCTTAGACATACACGCAACACCAAAGCTTTTCGAGTTAAAATATGTTGTTAAGGAAAAACAAGATAATTTCGCACGATGCGGGATGTCGTTAAAACGTGGTATTCTGACATATTTTTTGAGAGAAAACTCTCCAGTGCGTACTCTTTTGAGGCTATACTCTGAGACATACAAGCTACACCAAAGCTTTTCGAGTTACAACGTGTTGTTTAGGAAAAACATCATAATTTCGCAGGATGCAGGATTTCAATAAAACGCGGTATTCTGACATATTTTTTCAAGAGAATACGCTCCTGTGCGTTCTTCTTTGAGGCTACAAGCTTAGACATACACGCAACACCAAATCCTTTTGAGATACAATGTGTTGTTTAGGAAAAACAAGATAATTTTGCATGATGCGTTATTTCTTCTCGAAAAGTTTAAGTATTTCCAATATGTGCGTATTTGTCTTTACTCTGCAACACTGTATTTCCTTATAACGTGGTATTCTTACATATTCTTTCGAGAGAAAACTCTCCTGTGCGTTCTCTTTTGAGGCTGCACGCTTAGAAAAAACACAACACCAAAGCTTTTCTTGTTACAACAAGTTGCTTAGAAAAACAAGATAATTTCGCACGATTTGTGATTTTCTTAAAACGTGGTATTCTGACATATTTTTTCGAGAGAAAACTCTCCTGTGCATTTTCTTTTGAGGCTACACGTTTAGACATACACGCAACACCAAAGCTTTTCGAGTTACACCGTGTTGTTTAGGAAAAACAATATAATTTCGCACTATGCAGAATTTCCTTAAAACGTGGTATTCTTACATATTTTTTTCGAGAGAAAATTCTCCTGTGGGTTCTCTTTTGAGGCTGCACATTTAGACATACACAAAACACCAAATCTTTTCGAGTTACAGTGTGTTGTTTAGGAAAGAAAGATAATTATTTATGATGTGTTATTTCTTCTAGTAAAGTTTAAGTATTTCTAATACGTATGTATTTTTCTTTACTCTGCAACACTGTATTTCCTTATAACGTGGTATTCTTACATATTCTTTTGAGAGAAAACTCTACTGTGCGTTCTCTTTTGAGGCTACACGCTGAGACATACAAGCTACACTAAAGCTTTTCGAGTTACAACGTGTTGTTTAGGAAAAACAGGATAATTTTGCACGTTGCGGGATTTCCTTAAAACGTGGTATTCTGACATATTTTTTCAAGAGAAAACTATCCTGTGCATTCTCTTTTGACGCTACAAGCTTAGACATACACATAACGCAAAATCTTTTCGAGTTACAACGTGTTGATTAGGAAAAACAAGATAATTTTACATGATGCGTTATTTCTTCTCGTAAAGTTTAAGTATTTCCAATATGTACGTATTTGTCTTTAATCGGCAACACTGTATTTCCTTATAACTTGGTATTCTTACATATTCTTTCGAGAGAAAACTCTCCTGTGCATTCTCTTTTGAGGCTACACACTTAGACATTCACACAACACCAAAGCTTTTGGAGTTACAATGTGTTGTTTAAGAAAAACAAGATAATTTCGCATGATGCGGGATTTCCTAAAAATGTGGTATTCTGACATATTTTTTGGAGAGAAAACTCTCCTGTGCATTCAATTTTGGGGCTAAAAGCTTGGACATACACGCAACACAAAATCTTTTCGAGTTACAACGTGTTCTTTAAGAAAAACAAGATAATTTCGCATGATGCGGGATTTCCTCAAAACGTGGTATTCTGACATAATTTTTCGAGAGAAAATTCTCCTGTGGGTTCTCTTTGGAGACTACACGTTTAGAAATACACGCAACACCAAAGCTTTTCGACTTACAACGTGTTGTTTAGGAAAAACAAGATAATTTTGCATGATGCGGGATTTCCTTAAAACGTGGTATTCTGACATATTTTTTCAAGGAAAATTCTCCTATGCATTCTCTTTAAGGCTACATGCTTAGACATACACGCAACACCAAATTTTTTTCGATTTACAACGTGTTGTTTAGGAAATACAAGATAATTTTTTGCGATGCTTTATTTCTTCTCATAATGTTTAAGTATTTCTAATATGTACGTATTTGTCTTTACTCTGCAACACTGTATTTCTTTGTAACGTGGTATTCTTACATATTCTTTTGAGAGAAACCTTTCCTGTGCGTTCTTTTTTGAGGCTACACCCATAGTCATACACGCATCACCAAAGCTTTTCGATTTACAACATGTTTTTTAGGAAAAACAAGATAATTTCTCACGATGCAGGATTTCCTTAAAATGTGGTATTCTGACATATTTTGTCTAGAGAAAATTCCTCTGTCGGTTCTCTTTTGAGGCTACAAGTTTAGACAATCAAGCAACACCAAATCTTTTTGAGTTATAACGTGTTGTTTAGGATAAACAAGATAATTTCGCACTATGCGGGAGTTCCTTAAAATGTAGTATTCTGACATATTTTTTCGAGAGAAAACTCTCCTGTGCATTCTCTTTTAAGGCTACACGCTTAGACATACACCCCACACCAAATCTTTTCGAGTTACAACGTGTTGTTTAGGACATACATGATAATTTTGTATGATGCTTTATTACTTCTCTTAATGTTTAAGTATTTATAATACGTACGTATTTGTCTTTACTCTGCAATGCTGTATTTCCTTGTAACGTGGAATTCTAACATATTCTTTCGAGAGAAAACTCTACTGTCCGTTCTCTTTTGAGGCTCCACGCTTAAACATACATGCCACACCAAATCTTTTCCTTTTTCAACGTGTTGTTTAGGAAATACTAGATAATTTTTTCCGATGTGTTATTTCTTCTCGCAAAGTTTAAGTATTTCTAATATGCACGTATTTATCTTCACTTTGCAAAACTGTATTTCATTGTAACGTGGTATTCTTACATATTCTTGCAAGAGAAAACTCTCCTGTGCATTCTATTTTGAGGCTACACACTTAGACATACACGCAACACCAAAGGTTTTCGAGTTAAAACATGTTGTTTAGGAAAAACAAGATAATTTCACACGATGCAGGATTTCCTTAAAACGTGGTATTCTGACATATTTTTTCGAGAGAAAATTCTCCTGTGGGTTCTCATTTGAGGCTACACCTTTAGACATACAAGCAACACCAAATCTTTTCGAGTTACAACGTGTTGTTTAGGAATTACAAGTTAATTTTATACGATGCGTTATTTCTTCTCGTAAAGTTTAAGTATTTCTAGTACATATGTATTTGTCTTTACTCTGCAAAACAGTATTTACTTATAACATGGTATTCTTACATATTCTTTCTAGAGAAACCTCTCCTGTGCGTTCTCTTTTGGGGCTGAATGAGATATTGCATGATGCTTAGACATCCACGCATCACCAAGCCTTTTCGAGTTACAACGTGTTGTTTAGGAAAAACACGATAATTTCACACGATGCGGGATTTCCTTAAAAGGTGGTATTCTGACATATTTTTTCGAGAGAAAACTCTCCTGTGCATTCTCTTTTGAGACTACCAGCTTATACATACACATAACACAAAATCTTTTCGAGTTACAACCTGTTGTTTAGGAAAAACAAGATAATATTGCACGGTGCATTATTTCTTCTCGTAAAGTTTAAATATTTCCAATATGTAGGTATTTGTCTTTAATCTGCAACACTGTATTTCCTTATAACGTGGTATACTTACATATTTTTTGAGATAAACTGTCCTGTTTGTTCTCTTTTGAGGCTACATGCTGAGACAGACAAGCTACACCAAAGCTTTTCGAGTTAAGTGTTGTTTAGGAAATACAAAATAATTTCGCACAATGCAGGATTTCCTTAAAACGTGATAATCTGAAATATTTTTCGAGAGAAAACTCTCCAGTGCATTCTCTTTTGAGGCTACACGCGTAGACATACACGCAACACGAAATCTTTTCGAGTTACAATGTTTTGTTTAGGAAAAACAAGATAATTTTGCACGATGCTTTATTTCTTCTTGTAAAGTTTAAGTATTTCCAATACGTACGTATTTGTCTTTACTCTGAAACACTATATTTCCTTATAACATGGTATTCTTACATATTCTTTCGAGAGAAAACTCTCCTGTGCATTCTCTTTTGAGGCTACATTCTTAGACATACACGCAACACCAAAGCTTTCCGAGTTACAAAGTGTTGTTTAAGAAAAACAAGATAATTTCGCACGACGCGGGATTTCCTTAAAATGTGGTATTCTGACATATTTTTTGTAGAGAAAACTCTCCTACGTGTTCTCTTTTGAGGCTACACGCTGAGTCATACAAGCTACACCAAAGCTTTTCGAGTTACAACGTGTTGTTTAGGAAAAACAAGATAATTTCGCATGATGCATGCTTTCCTTAAAACGTAGTATTCTGATGTATTTTTTGGAGAAAAAACTCTCCTGTGCGTTTTCTTTTGAGGGTACACATTTATACATACACACAACACCAAATCCTTTCGAGTTACAACGTGTTGTTTAGGAAATACAAGATAATTTTTTACGATGCGTTATTTCTTCTCGTAAAGTTTAAGTATTTCTAATAAGTATGTATTTGTCTTTACTCTGCAACACTGTATTTCCTTATAACGTGGTATTCTTACATATTCTTTCGAGAGACAACTCTCCTGTGCGTTCTCTTTTGAGGCTAAATGCTTAGTCATACACGCAACACCAAATCTTTTCGAGTTACAACGTGTTGTTTAAGAAATACAAGATAATTTTGTATGATGCGTTATTTCTTCTCATAAAGTTTAAGTATTTCTAATATGTATGTATTTGTCTTTACTCTGCAAAATTGCATTTCCTTTTAACGTGGTATTCTTACATATTCTTGCGAGAGAAAACTCTCCTGTGCATTCTCTTTTGAGGCTACGCACTTAGACACACACGCAACACCAAAGTTTTTCCAGTTAAAACATGTTGTAAGGAAAAACAAGATAATTTCGCACGATGCAAGATTTCCTTAAAACGTGGTATTCTGACATATTTTTTCAAGAGAAACCTCCCCTGTGCGTTCTTTTTTGAGGCTACACGCTTAGTCATACATGCAACAGCAAATCTTTTCGAGTTACAACGTGTTGTTTAGGAAAAACAAGATAATTTTGCATGATACTTTATTTCTTCTCGTAATGTTTAAGTATTTCCAATATGTACATATTTGTCTTTGATCTGCAACACTATATTTCCTTATAACTTTGTATTCTTACATATTCTTTCGAGAGAAACCTCTCCTGTGCGTTCTCTTTTGACGCTACACACTTATACATTCACGCAACACCAAAGCTTTTCGAGTTACAATGTGTTGTTTAAGAAAAACAAGATAATTTCGCACGATGCAGGATTTCCTTAAAACGTGGTATTCTGACATATTTTGTTGAGAGAAAATTCCTCTGTGGGTTCTCTTTTGAGGCTACACGTTTAGACAACCATGCAACACCAAATCTTTTCGAGTTATAACGTGTTGTTTAGGAAAAACAAGATAATTTCGCACTATGCGGGAGTTCCTTAAAACGTGGTATTCTGACATATTTTTTCGAGAGAAAACTCTCCTGTGCGTTCTCTTTTGAGGCTACACGCTTAGACATACAGCCCACACCAAATCTTTTCGAGTTACAACGTGTTGTTTAGGAAATACAAGATAATTTTGTACAATGCTTTATTTCTTCTTGTAATGTTTAAGTATTTCTAATACGTACGTATTTGTCTTTACTCTGCAACACTGTATTTCCTTGTAACGTGGTATTCTAACATATTCTTTCGAGAGAAAACTCTCCTGTGTGTTATCTGTTGAGGCTACACGCTTAGACATACACGCCACACCAAATCTTTTCCAGTTTCAACCTGTTGTTTAGGAAATGCTAGATAATATTTTATGATGCGTATTTCTTCTAGTAAAGTTTATGTATTTCTAATATGTACGTATTTTTCTTCACTCTGCAAAACTGTGTTTCCTTGTAACGTGGTATTCTTATATATTCTTGCAAGAGAAAACTCTCCCGTGCATTCTATTTTGAGGCTACACACTTAGACATACATGCAACACCAAAGCTTTTCGAGTTAAAACATGTTGTTTAGGAAAAACAAGATAATTTCGCAGGATGCAGGATTTCCTTAAAACATGGTATTCTGACATATTTTTTCGAGAGAAAATTCTCCTGTGTGTTCTCTTTTGAGGCTACACGTTTAGACATACACGCAACACCAAATCTTTTCGAGTTACAACGTGTTGTTTAGGAAATACAAGTTAATTTTGTACGATGCGTTATTTCTTCTCCTAAAGTTTAGGTATTTCTAGTACATATGTATTTGTCTTTACTCTGCAACACTGTATTTACTTATAACGTGGTATTGTTACATATTCTTCCGAGAGCAACCTCTCCTGTGTGTTCTCTTTTGAGGCTAAACCCTTAGACATATACGAAACAACAAAGCTTTTTGAGTTACATTCTGTTGTTTAGGAAAAACAAGATAATTTCACACGATGCGGGATTTCCTTAAAATGTGGTATTCTGACATATTTTTTTGAGAGAAAACTCTCCTGTGCATTCTCATTTGAGACTACCAGCTTAGACATACACGTAACACGAAATCTTTTCGAGTTACAACGTGTTGTTTAGGAAAAACAAAATAATATTGCACGATGCTTTATTTCTTCTCGTAAAGTTTAAGTATTTCCAATATTTACGTATTTGTCTTTAATCTGCAACACTGTATTTCCTTAAAACGTGGTATTCTTACATATTCTTTTGAGATAAAACTGTCCTGTTTGTTCTCTTTTGAGGCTACATGCTGAGACATACAAGCTACACCAAAGCTTTTCAAGTTACAATGTGTTGTTTAGGAAATACAAGATAATTTCGCACGATGCAGGATTTCCTTAAAACATGGTATTCTGACATATTTTTTCGAGAGAAAACTCTCCTGTGCATTCTCTTTTGAGGTTACAAGCTTAGACATACACGCAACATGAAATCTTTTCGAGTTACAATGTGTTGTTTAGGAAAAACAAGATAATTTTGCACGATGCTTTATTTCTTCTCTTAATGTTTAAGTATTTCTAATACGTACGTATTTGTCTTTACTCTGCAATATTGTATTTCCTTGTAACATGGTATTCTAACATATTCTTTTGAGAGAAAAATCTCCTGTGCATTCTCTTTTGAAGCTATACGCTTAGACATACATGCGTCACCAAATCTTTTCTAGTTTCAACGTGTTGTTTAGGAAATACTAGATAATTTTTTATGATGCGTTATTTCTTCTCGTAAAGTTTAAGTGTTTATAATATGTACGTATTTGTCTTCACTCTGCAAAACTGTATTTCCTTGTAACATGGTATTCTTACATATTATTGCAAGAGAAAACTCTCCTGTGCATTCTATTTTGAGGCTACACTGTTAGACATATACGCAAAACCAAAGCTTTTCGAGTTAAAACATGTTGTTTAGGAAAATCAAGATAATTTCGCAGGATGCAGGATTTCCTTTAAACGTGGTATTCTGACATATTTTTTCGAGAGAAAATTCTCATGTCTGTTCTCTTTTGAGGCTACACCTTTAGACATACATGCAACACCAAATCTTTTCGAGTTACAACGTGTTGTTTAGGAAATATAAGTTAATTTTGCACAATGCGTTATTTCTTCTCGTAAAGTTTAAGTATTTCTAGTACATACGTATTTGTCTTTACTCTGCAACACTGTATTTACATATAACGTGGTATTCTTACATATTCTTTCGAGAGAAAACTCTCCTGTGCATTCTCTTTTGAGGCTACACGCTTAGACATACACACAACTCCAAAGTTTTTCGAGTTACTTCCTGTTGTTTAGGAAAAACAAGATAATTTCGCACGATGCGGGATTTCCTTAAAACGTGGTATTCTGACATATTTTTTCGAGAGAAAGCTCTCCTGTGAATTCTCTTTCGAGACTACCAGCTTAGACATACAAGTAACACAAAATCTTTTCGAGTTACAACGTGTTATTTAGGAAAAACAAGATAATGTTGCACGATGCCTTATTGCTTCTCGTAAAGTTTAAGGATTTCCAATATGTACGTATTTGTCTTTAACCAGCAACACTGTATTTCCTTATAACGTGGTATTCATACATATTCTTTTGAGATAAAACTGTCCTGTGTGTTCTCTTTTGAGGCTACATGCAGAAACATACAAGCTACACCAAAGCTTTTCGAGTTACAACGTGTTGTTTAGGAAATACAAGATAATTTCATACGAGGCAGGATTTCCTTAAAACGTGGTATTCTGACATATTTTTTGAGAGAAAACTCTCCTGTGCATTCTCTTTTGAGGCTACAAGCTTAGACATACACGCAACATGAAATCTTTTCGAGATCCAACGTGTTGTTTAGGAAAAACAAGATAATTTTGCACGATGCCTTATTTCTTCTCGTAAAGTTTAAGTATTTCCAATACGTACATATTTGTCTTTACTCTGCAACACTGTATTTCCTTATAACATGATATTCTTACATATTCTTTCTAGAGAAAACACCCCTGGGCGTTCTCTTTTGAGGCTACACGCTTAGACATACAAGCAACACCAAAGCTTTTCGAGTTACAACGTGTTGTTTAAGAAAAACAAGATAATTTCGCATGATGCGGGATTTCCTTAAAACGTGGTATTCTGACATATTTTTTCGAGAGAAAACTCTCTTTGCATTCTCTTTTAAGGCTACATGCTTAGACATACACGCAACACCAAATCATTTCAAGTTAAAACGTGTTGTTTAGGAAATACAAGATAATATTTTACGATGCTTTATTTCTTCTTATAATGTTTAAGTATTTCTAATACGTACGTATTTGTCTTTACGCTGCAACACTGTATTTCCTTGTAACGTGGTATTCTTACATATTCTTTCGAGAGAAAACTCTCCTGTGCGTTCTCTTTTGAGGCTACACGCTTAGACATAACACATCACCAAAGCTTTTCGAGTTACAACGTGTTGTTTAGGAAAAAAAAAGAGACAAAATTATTGAGAGAAAATTCCTCTGTGGGTTCACTTTTGAGGAATGTATGTCTACGCGTGTAGCCTCAAAAGAGAACGCACAGGAGAGTTTTCTATCAAAAAGATATGTAAGAATACCACGTTTTAAGGAAATCCCGCATCGTTGGAAATTATCTTGTTTTTCCTAAAAACACGTTGTAACTCGAAAGGATTTGGTGTTTCGTGTATGTCTAAGCGTGTAGCCACAAAAGAGAATGCACAGGAGAGTTTTCTCTCAGAAAAAAAGTCAGAATAGCATGTTTTATGGAAATCACGCATCGTGCGAAATTATCTTTTTTTTTTCTTAAACAACACGTTGTAACTTGAGTAGCTATGGTATTGCGTGTATGTCAAAGCATGGAGCCTCAAAAGGGAACGCACAGGAGAGTTTTCTCTCGAAAGAATATGTAAGAATATGACGTTATAAGGAAATACAGTATTGCAGAGTAAGACAAATACGTACATATTGGAAATACTTAAACTTTACGAGAAGAAATAAGGCATCGTGCAAAATTATCTTGTTTTTCCTAAACAACATGTTGTAACTCGAAAAGATTTTGTGTTGTGCGTATGTCTAAGCTTGTAGCCTCAAAAGACAATGCACAGGAGAGTTTTCTCTCAAAAAAATATGTCAGAATAACTCGTTTTAAGGAAATCCCGCATCGTTCGAAATTATCTTGTTTTTCATAAACAAAACGTTGTAACTCGAAAAGCTTTGGTGTTGCGTGTATGTCTAAGTGTGCAGCCTCAAAATAGAACACACAAGAAAGTTTTCTCTCGAAAGAATATGTAAGAATACTACGTTACAAGGAAATACAGTGTTGCAGAGTAAAGACAAATACGTACATATTAGAAATACTTAAACTTTACGAGAAAAAATAACTCATCGTACAAAATTATCTTGTATTTCCTAAACAACACGTTTAAACTTAAAAAGATTTGGTGTGGCGTGTATGTCTAAACGTGTAGCCTCAAAAGAGAACACACAGGAGAGTTTTCACTCAAAAAAATATGTCAGAATACCACGTTTTAAGGAAATTCCGCATCGTGTGAAATTGATTTTTTTTTCCTAAACAACACGTTGTAACTCGAAAAGCTTTGGTGATGCGTGCATGTCTAAGAGTGTAGCCTCAAAAGAGAACACACAGGAGAGTTTTCTCTCGCAAGAATATGTAAGAATACCACGTTACAAGGAAATACAGTGTTGCAGAGTAAAGACAAATATGTACGTATTAGAAATGCTGAAACTTTATGTGAAGAAATAACGCATCATACAAAATTATCTTGTATTTCCATAACAACACGTTGTAACTCGAAAAGCTTTGGTGTTGCTTGTATGTCTCAGCATGTAGCCTCAAAAGAGAACGCACAGGAGAGTTTTCTCACGAAAAAATATGTCAGAATACAACGTTTAAGGAAATCCTGCATCGTGTGAAATTATCAATTTTTTTCCTAAACAACTTGTTGTAACTCGAAAAGCTTTGGTGTTGCGTTTTTCTCTAAGCGTGCAGCCTCAAAAGAGAACGCACAGGAGAGATTTCTCTCGAAAGAATATGTAAGAATCCCTCGTTATAAGGAAATACAGTGTTGCAGAGTAAAGACAAATACGTACATATTGGAAATACTTAAACTTTACGAGAAGAAATAACGCATCGTGCAAAATTATCTTGTTTTTCCTAATCAATATGTTGCAACTCGAAACGATTTTGTGTTACCTGCACGACTAAGCTCGTAGCCTCAAATGAGAACCCACAAGGGAGTTTTCTCTCGAAAGAAAATGTAAGAATACCACGTTATAAGGAAATACAGTGTTGCAGAGTACAGACAAATATGTACTTATTAGAAATACTTAAACTTTATGAGAAGAAATAACGCATCGTACAAAATTATCTTGTATTTCCTAAAAAACACGTTGTAACTAGAAAAGATTTGGTGTTGCGTGTATGTCTAAACGTGTAGCCTCAAAAGAGATCCCACAGGAGAATTTTCTCTCGAAAAAATAAGTCTGAATACCACGTTTTAAGGTAATCCTGCATCGTGCGAAATTATCTTGTTATTCCTAAACAACACGTTGTAGCTCGAAAAGCTTTTTTGTTGATTGCATGTCTCAGCGTGCAGCCTCAAAAGAGAATGCACAGGAGAGTTTTCTCACGAAAAAATATGTCACAATATAACGTTTTAAGGAAATCCTGTATCGTGCGAAATTATCTATTTTTTCCTAAACAACTTGTTTTAACTCGAAAAGCTTTGGTGTTGCGTTTTTCTCTAAGCGTGCCGCCTCAAAAGAGAATGCACAGGAGAGTTTTCTCTCGAAGAAATACCACGTTATAAGGAAATACATTGTTGCAGAGTAAAGACAAATACGTACATAATGGAAATACTTAAACTTTACGAGAAGAAATAAAGCATCATGCAAAATTATCTTGTTTTTCCTAAAAACACGTTGTAACTCGAACTGATTTGGTGTTTCCTGTACGTCTAAGTGTGTAGCCTCAAAAGAGAATGCACAGGAGAGTTTCGTGTCGAAAAAATATATCAGAATACCACGTTTTAAGGAAAACCTTCATCGTGCGAAAATATCTTGTTTTTCCTAAACAGCAGGTTTTAACTCGAAAACCTTTGGTGTTGCATGTATGTCTTAGTGTGTAGCCTCAAAATCGAATGCACAGGAGAGTTTTCTCCCGCAGGAATATGTAAGAATACCACATTACAAGGAAATATAGTTTTGCTGAGTAAAGACAAAAACGTTCATATTAGAAATACTTAAACTATACGAGAAGAAATAATGCATCGTAAAAAATTATCTTGTATTTCCTAAACAAAACATTGTAATTCAAAAAGATTTGGTGTTGTGTGTATGTCTAAATGTGTAGCCTCAAAAGAGAACCCACAGGAAAATTTTCTCTCGAAAAAATATGTCAGAATACCACGTTTTAAGGAAATCCTGCATCGTGCGAAATTATCTTGTTTTTCCTAAACAACACATTGTAACTCGAAAAGCCTTGGTGTTGCGTGTATGTCTAAGCGTGTAGCCTCAAACGAGAATGCACAGGAGAGTTTTCTCTCAAAAAAGTATGTCAGAATACCACGTTTTAAGGAAATCCCGCATGGTGCGAAATTATCTTTTTTTACTTAAACAACATGTTGTTACTTGAATAACTATGCTGTTGTGTGTATTTTAAATTATGGAGCCTCAAAAGGGAATGCACAGGAGAGTTTTCTCTCGAAAGAATATGTAAGAATACGACATTATAAGGAAATACAGTGTTGCAGAGTAAAGACAAATACGTACATATTGGAAATACTTAAACTTTACGAGAAGAAATAACGCATCGTGCAAAATTATCTTGTTTTTCCTAAACAACACGTTGTAACTCGAAAAGATTTTGTGTTGTGTGTATGTCTAAGCTTGTAGCCTCAAAAGACAATGCACAGGAGAGTTTTCTCTCAAAAAAATATGTCAGAATACCATGTTTTAAGGAAATCCCGCATCGTGCGAAGTTATCTTGTTTTTCTTAAACAACACGTTGTAACTCGAAAAGCTTTGGTGTTGCGTGTATGTTTAAGTGTGTATCCTCAAAAGAGAACACACAAGAGAGTTTTCTCTCGAAAGAATATGTAAGAATACCACGTTACAAGGAAATACAGTATTGCAGAATAAAGACAAATACGTACATATTAGAAATACTTAAACTTTACGAGAAAAAATAACTCATCGTACAAAATTATCTTGCATTTCCTAAACAACACGTTGGAACTCCAAAAGATTTGGTGTGGCATGTATGTCTAAGCGTGTAGCCTCAAAGAGAATGCACAGGAGAGTTTTCACACGAAAAAATATGTCAGAATATCACATTTTGAGGAAATCCTGCATAGTGCAATGTTATCTTGTATTTCCTAAAAAACAAGTTGTAATTCGAAAATATTGGGTGTTGCGTGTATGTCTCAGTGTGTAGCCTCAAAAGAGAACGCACAGGAGAGTTTTCTCTCGAAATAATATGTAAGAATACCAAGTTATAAGGAAATACAGTGTTGGAGATTAAAGACAAATACATACGTATTAGAAATATTTAAACCTTAAGAGAAGAAAGAATGCATCGTAAAAAATTGTCTTGTATTTCCTAAACAACACGTTGTAACTCGAAAAGATTTAGTGTTGTGTGTATGTCTAAATGTGTAGCCTCAAAAGAGAACCCACTGGAGAATTTTCTCTGGAAAAATATGTCAGAATACCATGTTTTAAGGAAATACTGCATCGTGCGAAATATCTTGTTTTTCCTAAACAACACGTTGTAACTCGAAAAGCTTTGGTGTTGCTTGTATGTCTCAGCGTGTAGCCTCAAAAGAGAACGCACAGGAGCGTTTTCGCTCGAAAAAATATGTCAGAATACAACGTTTTAAGGAAACCCTGCACTGTGCGAAATTATCTTTTTTTTCCTAACCAACTTGTTGTAACTCGAAAAGCTTTGGTGTTGCGTTTTTGTCTAAGCGTGCAGCCTCAATAGAGAACGCACAGGAGAGATTTCTCTAGAAAGAATATGTAAGTATACGACGTTATAAGGAAATACAGTGTTGCAGAGTAAAGACACATATGTACATATTGGAAAAAATTAAACTTAAAGAGAAGAAATAACGCATCGTGCAAAATTATCTTGTTTTTCCTAAACAACACGTTGTAACTCGAAAGATTTTGTGCTGTGTGTATGTCTAAGCTTGTAGCCTCAAAAGACAATGTACAGGAGATTTTTCTCTCAAAAAATATGTCAGAATACCACGTTTTAAGGAAATCCCGCATCGTGCGAAATTATCTTGTTTTTCTTAAACAACACGTTGTAACTCAAAAAGCTTTGGTGTTGCGTGTATGTCTAAGTGTGTAGCCTCAAAAGGGAACACACAAGAGAGTTTTCTCTCGAAAGAATATGTAAGAATACCACGTTACAAGGAAATACAGTGTTGCAGAATAAAGACAAATACGTACATATTAGAAATACTTAAACTTTACGAGAAAAAATAACTCATCGTACAAAATTATCTTGTATCTCCTAAACAACACGTTGGAACTCGGAAAGATTCAGTGTGGCGTGTATGTTTAAGCGTGTAGCCTCAAAAGAGAACGCAAGGAGAGTTTTCACTCGAAAAAATATGTCAGAATACCACGTTTTAAGGAAATCCCTCATAGTGCAAAATTATCTTGTATTTCCTAAACAACATGTTGTAATTCGAAAATATTGGGTGTTGCGTGTATGTCTAAGTGTGTAGCCTCAAAAGAGAACGCACAGGAGAGTATTCTCTCGAAAGGATATGTAAGAATACCTCGTTAAAAGGAAATACAGTGTTGCAGATTAAAGACAAATACGTACATATTAGAAATACTTAAACCTTACGAGAAGAAATAATGCATCCTAAAAAAGTATCTTGTATTTCCTAAACAACACGTTGCAGCTCGAAAAGATGTGGTGTTGTGTGTATGTCTAAATGAGTAGCCTCAAAAGAGAACACACAGGAGAATTTTCTCTTGAAAAAAATATGTCAGAATACCACGTTATAAGGAAATCCTGCATTGTGCGAAATTATCTTGTTTTTCCTAAACAACACGTTGTAACTCGAAAAGCTTTGGTGTTGCTTGTATGTCTCAGCGTGTAGCCTCAAAAGGGAACGAACAAGAGAGTTTTCGCTCAAAAAATTTTCAGAATACAACGTTTTAAGGAAATCATGCATCGTGCGAAATTATCTTTTTTTTCCTAACCCACTTGTTGTAACTCGAAAAGCTTTGGTGTTGCGTTTTTGTCTAAGCATGCAGCCTCAAAAGAGAACGCACAGGAGAGATTTCTCTCCAAAGAATATGTAAGTATACGACGTTATAAGGAAATACAGTGTTGCAGAGTAAAGACACATACGTACATATTGGAAATACTTAAACTATAGGAGAAGAAATAACACGTCGTGCAAAATTATCTGGTTTTTCCTAAACAACACGTTGTAACTCGAAAAGATTTTGTGTTTCATGTATGTCTAAGCTGGTAGCCTCAAAAGAGAATGCACAGGAGTGTTTTCTCTCAAAAAAATATGTCAGAATACCACGTTTTAAGGAAATCCCGCATCATGCGAAATTATCTTGTTTTTCCTAAACAACACTTTGTAATTCGAAAAGCTTTGGTGTTGCTTGTATGTCTAAGCGTGTAGCCTCAAAAAGAATGCACAGGAGAGTTTTTTCTCGAAAGAATATGTATGAATATCACGTTATAAGGAAATACAGTGTGGCAGATTAAAGACAAATATGTACGTTTTAGAAATATGTAAACTTTATGAGAAGAAATAACGCATCGTACAAAATTATCTTGTACTTCCTAAACAACACGTTGTAACTCTAAAAGATTTGGTGTTGTGTGTATGGCTAAATGTGTAGCCTCAAAACAGAACCCACAGGAGAATTTTCTCTCGAAAAATGTGTCAGAATACCACATTTTAAAGAAATCCTGCATCGTGTGAAATTATATTATTTTTCCTAAACAACACATTGTAACTCGAAAAGCTTTGGTGTTGCATGTATGTCTAAGCGTGTAGTCTCAAAATAGAACGCACAGGAGAGTTTTCTGTCGAAAAAATATGTCAGAATAGCACGTTTTAAGGAAATCCCACATCATGCGAAATTATCTTGTTTTTCGTAAACAACACTTTGTAACTTGAAAAGCTATGGTGTTGCGTGTATGTCTTAGCGTGGAGCCTCAAAAGGGAACAAACAGGAGAGTTTTCTCTCGCAAGAATATGTAAGAATACGACATTATAAGGAAATACAGTGTTTCAGAGTAAAGACAAATACGTATGTTTTGGAAATATTAAACTTTACGAGAAGAAATAAATCATCGTGCAATATTATCTTGTTTTTCCTAAACAACACGTGGTAACTCAAAAAGATTTGGTGTTACGTGTATGTCTAAGCGTGTAGCCTCAAAAGAGAATGCACAGGAGAGTTTTCTCTCGAAAAATTATGTCAGAATACCACTTTTTAAGGAAATCCCGCATCGTGCGAAATTATCTTGTTTTTCCCAAACAACACGTTGTAACTAGTAAAGCTTTGGTGTTGCGTGTATGTCTAAGCGCGTAGCCTCAAATGAGAATGCACAGGAGAGTTTTCTCTCAAAAGTATATGTAAGAATACCACGTTATAAGGAAATACAGTGTTGCAGATAAAGACAAATACATACGTCTTAGAAATACTTAAACTTTTCGAGAAGAAATTAATCATCGTGCAATATTATCTTGTTTTTCCTAAACAACACATTGTAACTCGAAAAGATTTGGTGTTGCATGTATGTCTAAGCTTGTAGCCTCAAAAGAGAAAGCACAGGAGATTTTTCTCTTGGAAAAATATGTCAGAATACCACAGGTTATGGAAATGCCGCATCGTGGGTAATTATCTTGTTTTTCCTAAACAACATGTTGTAACTCGAAAAGCATTGGTGTTGCGTATTTGTCTAAGCATGTAGCCTCAAAAGAGTATGCATAGGAGAGTTTTCTCTCGCAAGAATATGTAGGA
The DNA here is from genome assembly GCF_947179515.1 of Apodemus sylvaticus. Taxonomy (NCBI): domain Eukaryota; kingdom Metazoa; phylum Chordata; class Mammalia; order Rodentia; family Muridae; genus Apodemus; species Apodemus sylvaticus. The sequence goes on along the minus strand of NC_067488.1, from coordinate 79,434,366 downwards.
ATACCACGTTATAAGGAAATACAGTGTTGCAGAGTAAAGACAAATACTTACATATTAGAAATACTTAAACTTTACGAGAAGAAATAACTCATCGTAAAAAATTATTTTGCATTTCCTAAACAACACGTTGTAACTCAAAAAGATTTGGTGTTGCTTGTATGTCTAAGTGTGTATCCTCAAAAGAGAACGCACAGGAGACTTTTCACTCGAAAAAATATGTCAGAATACCATGTTTAAGGAAATCCCGCATCATGCGAAATTATCTTGTTTTTCTTAAACAACACGTTGTAACTCGAAAATCTTGGGTATTGCGTGTAGCCTCAAAAGATAATGCACAGGAGAGTTTTCTCTCGAAAGACTATGTAAGAAAACCACGTTATAAGGAAATACAGTGTTGCAGAGTAAAGACAAATACGTATGTATTACAATACTTAAAATTTACAATAAGAAATAATGCATCGTAAAAAAAATATCTTGTATTTCCTAAACAACACATTGTAACTCGAAAAGATTTGGTGTTGTGTGTATGTCTAAGCTTGTAGCCTCAAAAGGGAACGCACAGGAGAATGATTTCTCGAAAAATGTCAGAATACCACGTTTTAATGAAATCCTGCGAAATTATCTTGTTTTTCCTAAACAACACGTTGTAATTAGAAAAGCTTTGGTGTTGCGTGTATGTCTAAGCGTGTAGCCTCAAAAAAATATCTTGTATTTCCTAAACAACACATTGTAACTCGAAAAGCTTTGGTGTTGCGTTTTTGTGTAAGCATGCAGCCTCAAAAGAGAATGCACAGGAGAGTTTTCTCCCGAAAGAATATGAAAGAATGCCACGTTATAAAGAAATAAAGTGTTGCAGAGTAAAGACTAATACGTACATATTGGAAATTCTTTAACTTTACGAGAAGAAATAACGCATCGTAAAATATTATCTTGTACTTCCTAAACAACAAAAATAATATCTTGTATTTCCTAAACAACACGTTGTAACTCGAAAAGATTTGGTGTTGCGTGTATGTCTAAGTGTGTAGCCTCAAAAGAGAATGCACAGGAGAGTTTTCACTTGAAAAAATATGTCAGAATACCACGTTTTAAGGAAATCCCTCATCGTGCGAAATTATATTGTTTTTCTTAAACAACACTTTGTAACTCGAAAAACTTTGGTGTTGCGTGTATGTCTAAGCATGTAGCCTCAAAAGAGAACACACAGGAGAGTTTTCTCTCTAAAGAATATGTAAGAATACCACATTATAAGGAAATACAGTGTTGCAGAGTAATACAAATACGTACATGTTAGAAATACTTAAACTTTACGAGAAGAAATAATCCATCGTAAAAAATTATCTTGTATTTCCTAAACAACACGTTGTAACTAGATAAGATTTGGTGTTGTGTGCATGTGTAAATGTGTAGCCTCAAAAGAGAACCCACAGGATAATTTTTTCTCGAAAAAATATGTCAGAATACCACATTTTAAAGAAATCCTGCATCATGCGAAATTATCTTGTTTTTCCTAAACAACACGTTGTAACTCGAAAAGCTTTGGTGTTGCGTGTATGTCTAAGTGTGTAGCCTCAAAAGAGAACACACAGGAGAGTTTTCTCTCGAAAGAATACGTAAGAATACCTCGTTATAAGGAAATACAGTGTTGCAGATTAAAGACAAATACGTACGTATTAGAAATACTTAAACATTACGAGAAGAAATAATGCATTGTAAAAAATTATCTTGTATTTACAAAACAACACGTTGTAACTAGAAAAGATTTAGTGTTGTGTGTATGTGTATGACTAAGCATGTAGCCTCAAAAGAGAACGCACAGGAGACTTTTCCCTCGAAAAAACATGTCAGAATACCAAGTTTTAAGGAACTCCAGCATTGTGCGATATTATCTTGTTTTTCCTAAACAACACGTTTTAACTCGAAAAGCTTTGGTGTTGAGTGTATGCCTAAGTGTGTAGCCTCAGAAGATAAAGCACAGGAGAGTTTTCTCTCGAAAGAATATGTCAGAATACCACGTTACAAGGAAATACAGTGTTGCAGAGTAAAGAAAAATATGTACGTATTAGAAACACTTAAACTTTACAGGAAGACATAATGCTCCGTACAAAATTATCTTGTATTTCCTAAACAACAAGTTGAAATTCGTAAAAATTTGGTGGTGCGTGTATGTCTAAGCATGTATCCGCAAAAGAGAACGCACAGGAGAGTTTTCTCTCGAAAGAATATGTAAGAATTCCACGTTATAACGGAATATAGTGTTGTAGAGTAAAGACAAAAACGTACGTATTAGAAATACTTAAACTTTATGAGAAGAAATAATGCATCGAGCAAAATTATCTTGTTTTTACTAAACAACACGTGGTAACTCCCAAAAGATTTGGTGTTGCGTGTATGACTGAGCGTGTAGCCTCAAAAGAGAACGCCCAGGAGAGTTTTCTCACGAATGAATATGTCAGAATACCACGTTTTAAGGAAATCCAGCATCGTGAGAAATTATCTTGTTTTTCCTAAACAACACGTTGTAACTCGAAAAGATTTGGTGTTGCGTGTATGTATAAGGGTGCAGCCTCAAAAGAGAATGCACAGGAGAGGTTTCTGTCGAAAAATATGTAAGAATACCACGTTTTAAGGAAATCCAGCATCTTGTGAAATTATCTGGTTTTTCCTTAACAACACGTTGTAACTCGAAAAGCTTTGGTGTTGCGTGTATGTCTACGCGTGCAGCCTCAAAAGATAAGGCATAGGAGAATTTTCACTCGAAAGAATATGTAAGAATACCACGTTATAAGGAAATACAGTGTTGCAGAGTAAAGACAAATACATACATATTGGAAATACTTAAACTTTAAGTGAAGAAATAAGGCATCGTGCATAATTATCTTGTTTTTCCTAAACAACACATTGTAACTCAAAAAGATTTGGTGTTACATGTATGTCTAAGCTGGTAGCCTCAAAAGAGATCGCATGGGAGTGTTTTCTCTCGAAAAAATATGTCAATACACCACGTTTTAAGGAAATCCCACATCGTGCGAAATTATCTTGTTTTTCCTAAACAACACGTTGCAACTTGAAAATCTTTGCTGTTGTGTGTGTGTCTAAGCGTGTAGCCTCAAAAGAGAACGCATAGGCGAATTTACTCTCGAAAGAATATGTAAGAATACCACGTGATAAGCAAATACAGTGTTGCAGAGTAAAGACAAATACGTACGTATTAGAAATACTTAAAATGTATGAGAAGACATAACGCATCATACAAAATTATCTTGTATATCCTAAACAACACGTTGTAACTCGAAAAGATTTGGTGTTGCTTGTAAGTCTAAATGTGTACCCTCAAAAGAGAACCCACAGGCAAATTTTCCATCGGAAAAAATATGTCATAATACCACGTTTTAAGGAAATCCCACATCATGTGAAATTATATTGTTTTTTCTAAACAACACATTGTAACTCGAAATGCTTTGGAGTTGCGTGTATGTCTAAGCGTGTAGCCTCAAAAGAGAATGAAGAGGAGAGTTTTCTCTCGAAATAATATGTAAGCATAACACGTTATGAAGAAATACAGTATTGCAGAGTAAAGGCAAATACGTAAGTATTAGAAATACTTAAAATTTATGAGAAGAAATAATGCATCATGCAAAATTATCTTTTTTTTCCCTAAACAACACGTTCTAACTCGAAAAGATTTGGTGTTGCTTGTATGTCTAAATGTTTACCCCAAAAGAGAACCCACAGGAGAATTTCCTCTCGAAAAATATGTCAGAATACCAAGTTTTATGGAAATACCTCATCATGCGAAATTATCTTGTTTTTCCTAAACAAAACGTTGTAATTCGAAAAGTTTTGATATTGCGTGTATGTCTAAGCATGTCGCCTCAAAATAGAACGCACAGGAGAGATTTCTCTGGAAAGAATATGTAAGAATTCCACATTATAACGGAATACAGTGTTGCAGAGTAAAGACAAATTTCATACCTATTAGAAATACTTAAACTTTAAGAGAAAAATGTCACATCATGCAAAATTATCTTGTTTTTCCTAAACAACACGTTGTAACTCGAAAAGATTTGGTGTTGCATGTATGACTAAGCGTGTAGCCTCAAAAGAGAACGCACAGGAGAGATTTCTCTCGAAAAAATATGTCAGAATACCACGTTTTAAGGAAATGCAGCATTGTGCGATATTATCTTGTTTTTCCTAAACAACACGTTTTAACTCGAAAAGCTTTGGTATTGCATGTATGTCTAAGTGTGTAGCCTCAGAAGAGAATGCACAGGAGAGTTTTCTCTCGAAAGAATATGTCAGAACACCATGTTACAAGGAAATACAGTGTTGCAGAGTAAAGACAAATACGTACTTATTAGAAATTCTTAAACTTTACGAGAAGAAATAACTCATCGTACAAAATTATCTTGTATTTCCTAAATAACACATTGTAACTCGAAAAGATTTGGTGTTGCGTGTATGCCTAAGCTTCTAGCCTCAAAAGAGAACGCACAGGAGAGTTTTCTCTCGAAAAAACATGTCAGAATACCCCATTTTAAGGAAATTACGCATCGTGCGAAATTATCTTGTTTTTCCTAAACAACACGTTGTAACTTGAAAAGCTTTGGTGTTCCGTGTATGTCTAAGCGTGTAGCCTCAAAAGAGAACGCACAGGAGAGTTTACTCTTGAAAGAATATGTAAGAATACCACGTTATATGCAAATACAGTGTTGCAGAGTAAAGACAAATACATACGTATAAGAAATACTTAAAATTTACGAGAAGAAATAACATATCATCCAAAATTTTCTTGGTTTTCCTAAACAACACGTTGTAACTCGAAATTATTTTATGTTGCGTGTATGTCTAAATGTGTAGCCTCAAAAGAGAACCCACAAGAGAATTTTCTCTCAAAAAACTATGTCAGAATACCACATTTTAAGGAAATAGCACATCATGCGAAATTATCTTCTTTTTCCTATACAACAAGTTTTAACTCGAAAAGCTTTGGTTTTGCGTGTATGTCTCAGCGTGTAGCCTAAAGAGAACGCACAGGAGACTTTTCTCTCGAAAGAATATGTAAGAATTCCACGTTATAACGGAATACAGTGTTGCAGAGTAAAGACAAATACGAACGTATTAGAAATACTTAAACATTACGAGAAGAATTAACGCATCATGCAAAATTATCTTTTTTTTTCCTAAACAACACGTTGTAACTCGAAAAGATTTGGTGTTGCGTGTATGACTAAGCATGTAGCCTCAAATGAGAATGCACAGGAGAGTTTTCTCTAGAAAAAAATATGTCAGAATACCACGTTTGAAGGAAATCCAGCATTGTGCGATATTATCTTGTTTTTCCTAAACAATACGTTTTAACTCGAAAAACTTTGGTGTTGCGTGTTTGTCTAAAAGTGTAGCCTCAGAAAAGAAAGCACAGTAGAGTTTTCTCCCGAAAGAATATGTCAGAACACCTCGTTACAAGGAAATACAGTGTTGCAGAGTAAAGACAAATACGTACTTATTAGAAATACTTAAACTTTACAAGAAGAAATAAGGCCCCGTAAAAAATTATCTTGTATTTCCCAAAACAACAAGTTGAAATTCGAAAAGATTTTGTGTTGCGTGTATGTCTAAGCTTGTAGCCACAAAAGAGAACGCACAGGAGAGTTTTCTCTCAAAAAAATATGTCAGAATACCACGTTTTAAGGAAATCCCGCATGGTGCGAAATTATCTTGTTTTTCCTAAACAACACATTGTAACTCGAAAAGTTTTGGTGTTGCGTGTATGTCTAAGGGTGCAGCCTCAAAAGAGAACGCACAGGAGAGTTTTCTCTCGAAAGAATATGTAAGAATACCACTTTATAAGGAAATAGAGTATTGCAGAGTAAAGACAAATATGTACGTATTAGAATTACTTAAACTTTATGAGAAGAAATAAAGCATCGTACAAAATTATCTTGTGTTTCCTAAACAACACGTTGTACCTCGAAAAGATTTGGAGTTGCGTGTATGTCTAAGCGTGTAGCCTAAAAAGAGAACACACAGGAGAGTTTACTCTCGAAAGAATATGTCAGAACACCATGTTACAAAGAAATACGGTGTTGCAGAGTAAAGACAAATACATACATAACATAAATACTTAAACTTTAGAGAAGAAATAATGCATTGTGCAAAATTATCTTGTTTTTCCTAATAACACATTGTAACTCGAAAAGGTTTTGTGTTGCGTGTATGCCTAAGCTTCTAGCCTCAAAAGAGAACACACAGGAGTATTTTCTCTCGAAAAAATATGTCAGAATACCACGTTTAAGTATTTACTTACGTAAGAATTTGTCTTTACTCTGCAACACTGTATTTCCTTATAACATGGTATTCTTATATATTCTTTCGAGAGAAAACTCTCCTGTGCATTCTCTTTTGAGGCTACACTCTTAGACATATACGCAACACCAAAGCTTTTCCAGTTACAACGTCTTGTTTAAGAAAAACAAGATAATTTCGCATGATGCGGGATTTCCATAAATTGTGATATTCTGATATATTTGTTCGAGAGAAACCTCTCCTGTGCATTCTCTTCTGAGGCTACATGCTTAGACATACACACAACACCAAATCTTTTCGAGTTACAACGTTTTGTTTAGAAAATACAAGATAATTTTGTACGATGCTTTATTTCTTCTCTTAATGTTTAAGTGTTTCTAATACGTACTTATTTGTCTTTACTCTACAACACTGTATTTCCTTGTAACGTGGTATTCTTACATATTGTTACGAGGGAAAACTCTCCTGTGCGTTCTCTTTTGAGACTGCATGCTTAGACAAAACGCAACACCAAAGCTTTTCTATTTACAACAAGTTGTCTAGGAAAAACAAGATAATTTCGCAAGATAATGGATTTTCTTAAAACGTGGTATTCTGACATATTTTTTCGAGAGGAAACTCTCCTGTGCGTTCTCTTTTGAGGCTACATGCTTAGACATACACGCAACACCAAAGCTTTTCGAATTACAATATGTTGTTTAGGAAAAACAAGATAATTTCGCACGATGCAGGATTTCCTTAAAACGAGGTATTCTGACATATTTTTCGAGAGGAAATTCTCCTGCGGGTTTTCTTTTGAGGCTACACGCTTAGACATACACGCCACACCAAATCTTTTCGAGTTACATCGTGTTGTTTAGGAAATACTAGATAGTTTTGTATGATGCGTTATTTCTTCTCATAAAGTTTAAGTATTTCTAATATGTACATATTTGTCTATACTCTGCAAAATTGTATTTCCTTGTAACATGGTATTCTTACATATTCTTGCAAGAGAAAACTCTCCTGTGCATTCTCTTTCGAGGCTACATGCTTAGACATACACGCCACACCACATCTTTTCGAGTTAAAACGTGTTGTTCAGGAAATACAAGATAATTTTGTACGATGCTTTATTTCTTCTCATAAAGTTTAAGTATTTCTAATATGTACGTATTTGTCTATACTCTGCAAAACTGTATTTCCTTGTAACGTGGCATTCTTACATATTCTTGCAAGAGAAAACTCTCCTGTGCATTCTCTCTTGAGGCTACATGCTTAGACATACACGCAACACCGAAGCTCTTCGAATTACAACGTGTTGTTTAGGAAAAACAAGATAATTTCGCACGATGCAGGATTTCCTTAAAGCGTGGTATTCTGACATATTTTTTTGAGAGAAAATTCTCCTGTGGGTTCTATTTTGAGGCTACACGCTTAGACATACACGCAACACCAAAGCTTTTCTTGTTATATCCTGTTGTTTAGGAAAAACAAGATAATTTCGCACGATGCGGGATTTCCTTGAAACGTGGTATTCTGACATATTTTTTTGAGAGAAAACTCTCCTGTGCATTCTCTTTTGAGACTACCAGCTTAGAAATACACGTAACACAAAATCTTTTTGAGTTACAACGTATTGTTTAGGAAAAACAAGATGATATTGCACGATGCATTATTTCTCCTTGTAAAGTTTAAGTATTTCCAATATGTACGTATTTGTCTTTCATCTGCAACACTGTATTTCCTTATAACGTGGTATTCTTACATATTCTTTTGAGGTAAAACTGTCCTGTGTGTTCTCTTTTGAGGCTGCATGCTGAGACATACAAGCTACACTAAATCTTTTCGAGTTACAGCATGTTGTTTAGGAAATATAAGATAATTTCGCACGAGGCAGGTTTTCCTTAAAACGTGGTATTCTGACATATTTTTTCGAGAGAAAATTCTCCTGTGCATTCTCATTTGAGGCAACAAGCTTAGACATACACGGACACCAAATCCTTTCGAGTTACAATGTGTTGTTTAGGAACAACAAGATAATTTTGCACGATGCGTTATTTCTTCTCGTAAAGTTTAAGTATTTTCAATACGTACGTATTTGTCTTTACTCTGCAACACTGTATTTCCTTATAACACGGTATGCTTATATATCCTTTCGAGAGAAAACTCTCCTGTGCGTTCTCATTTGAAGCTACACGCTTAGACATACAAGAAACACCAAAGCTTTTCGAGTTACAATGTCTTTTTTAAGAAAAACAAGATAATTCTGCACGATGCGGGATTTCCATAAATCGTGGTATTCTGACATATTTTTTTCAAGAGAAAACTCTCCTGTACATTCTCTTTTGAGGCTACATGTTTAGACATACACTCATCACCAAATCTTTTCGAGGTACAACGTGTTGTTTAGAAAATTCAAGATAATTTTGTACGATTCTTTATTTCTTCTCTTAATGTTTAAGTGTTTCTAATACATACCTATCTGTCTTTACAACACTGTATTTCCTTGTAACTTGGTATTCTTACATATTGTTACGAGAGAAAACTCTCCTGTGCGTTCTCTTTTGAGACTGCACGCTTAGACAAAAACGCAACACCAAAGCTTTTCGATTTACAACAAGTTGTTTAGGAAAAACAAGATAATTTCGCAAGATACTGGATTTTTTTTAAAACGTGGTATTCTGACATATTTTTTCGAGAGAAAACTATCCTGTGTGTTCTCTTTTGAGGCTAAACGCTTAGAAATACACGCAACACCAAAGCTTTTCGAATTACAACGTGTTGTTTAGGAAAAACAACATAATTTCGCACGATGCAGGATTTCCTTAAAACGTGGTATTCTGACATATATTTTCGAGAAAAAAATTCTCCTGTGGGTTCTCTTTTGAGGCTACACGCTTAGACATACACGCCACACCAAATCTTTTCGAGTTACAACGTGTTGTTTAGGAAATACTAGATAATTTTGTATGATGCGTTATTTCTTCTCATAAAGTTTAAGTATTTCTAATATGTACGTATTTGTCTTTACTCTGCAAAATTTTATTTCCTTGTAACGTGGTATTCTTACATATTCTTGGGAGAGAAAACTCTCATGTGCATTCTCTTTTGAGACTACACACTTAGACATTCACACAACACCAAAGCTTTTCGAGTTACAACGTGTTGTTTAAGGAAAACAAGATAATTTCACACGATGCGGGATTTCCTAAAAACGTGGTATTCTGACATATTTTTCGAGGGAAAATTCTCCTGTGAGTTCTCTTTTGAGGCTACACCTTTAGACTTACAAGCAACACCAAATCTTTTCGAGTTACAACGTGTTGTTTAGGATATACAAGATAATTTTTATGATGCATTATTTCTTCTTGTACATTTTAAGTGTTTCTAATACGTACGTATTTGTCTTTACTTTGCAACACTGTATTTGCTTATCACGTGGCATTCTTACATATTCTTTCGAGAGTAAACTCGCCTGTGCATTCTCTTTTGAGGCTACACGCTTAGACATAAACGCAACACCAAAGCTTTTCAAGTTACAACGTATTGTTAGGAAAAGCAAGATAATTTCGCACCATGCGGGAATTCCTTAAAACGTAGTATATTGACATATTTTTTCGAGAGAAAACACTCCTGTGCGTTCTCTTTTGAGACCCCCAACTTAGACATACAAGTAACACCAAATCTTTTTGAGTTACAACGTGTTATTTAGGAAAAACAAGATAATTTTGCACGATGCGTTATTTCTTCTCATAAAGTTTAAGTATTTCCAATATGTATGTATTTGTGTTTAATCTGCAATACTGTATTTCCTTGTAACGTGGTATTCTTACATATTCTTTCGAGTGAAAACTCCTGCGCGTTCTCTTTTGAGGCTTCACGCTTAGACATACACGCAACTTCACATCTTTCCGAGTTACAACGTGTTGTTTAGGAAATACAAGATAATTTTGTACGATGAGTTATTTCTTCTCGTAAATTTTAAGTATTTCTAATATGTACGTATTTGTCTTTACTCTGCAACACTGTATTTCCTTGTAACCTGGTGTTCTGATATATTCTTTCGAGAGAAAACTCTCCTGTGCATTCTCTTCTGAAGCTACACACTTAGACATACAGGCAACACCAAAGCATTTTGAGTTAAAATGTGTTGTTTAGGAAAAACAAGATAATTTTGCATGATGCGATATTTCTTCTCCTAAAGTTTAAGTATTTCTAATACGTACGAATTTCTCTTTACTCTGCAACACTGTATTCCGTTATAACGTGGAATTCTTACATATTCTTTTGAGAGAAATCTCTCCTGTGCGTTCTATTTTGAGGCTACACGCTTAGACATACACGCAACATCAAAGCTTTTCAAATTACAACGTGGTGTTTAGGAAAAACAAGATAATTTCCCATAATGCGATATTTCCTAAAAACTTGGTATTCTGACATTTTTTTCGAGACGAAATTGTCCTGTGGGTTCTCTTTTGAGGCTAAACATTTAGACATACACGCAACACCAAATCTTTTCGAGTTACAACGTGTTGTTTAGGAAAAAAAAGATAATTTCGTATGATGCGGGATTTCCTTAAAACGTGGTATTCTGACAAATTTTGACGAAAGGCAATTCTTCTGTCGGTTCTCTTTTGAGGCTACACGTTTAGACGTACACGCCACACCAAATCTTTTCGAGGTACAACGTGTTGTTTAGGAAATACAAGCTAAGTTTGTAAGATGCATTATTTCTTCTCATAAAGTTTAAGTGTTTGCAATACGTACGACATTGTCTTTGCTCTGCAACATTGTATTTCCTTAAACGTGGTATTCTTACATATTCTTTCGAGAGAAAACTCTCCTGTGCATTCTCGTTTGATGCTACACGCTTAGACATACACGCATAACCAAAGCTTTTCGAGTTACAATGTGTTGTTTAGGAAAAACAAGATAATTTCGCACTATGAGGGATTTCCTTAAAATGTGGTATTCTGACAAATTTTGACGAAAGAAAATTCTCCTGTGGGTTCTCTTTTGAGGCTACACGTTTAGACGTACACGACACACCGAATCTTTTCGAGGTACAACGTGTTGTTTAGGAAATACAAGCTAATTTTGTACGATGCGTTATTTCTTCTCGGAAAGTTTAAGTGTTTCCAATATGTACGCCTTTATCTTTACTCTGCAACACTGTATTTCCTTATAACGTGGTATTCTTACATATTCTTTCGAGAGAAAACTCTCCTGTGTGTTCTCTTTTGAGGCTACATGCTTACACATACACGCAACACAAAAGCTCTTCTAGTTACAACATGATGTTTAGGAAAAACAAGATAATTTCCCACGATGCGGGATTTCCTTAAAACATGGTATTCTGACATATTTTTTGGAGAGAAAATTCTCCTGTGGGTTCTCTTTTGAGACTACACACTTAGACATACACGCAACACCATAGCTTTTCGAGTTACAACGTTTTGTTTGGGAAAAACAAGATAATTTCGCATGATGCGTTATTTCGTCTCATAACGATAAGTATTTCTAATACGTACGTATTTGTCCTTACTCTGCAACACTGTATTTCCATATAACATGGTATTCTTACATATTCTTTCGAGAAAAAACTTTTCTGTGCGTTGTCTTTTGAGGCTACACACTTACCCATACATGCAACACCAAAGCTTTTCGAGTTAAAACATGTTGTTTAGGAAAAACAAGATAATTTCACATGATGCGGGATTTCCTTAAAACGTGGTATTTCGACATATTTTTTTGAGAGAAAACGCTCCTGTGCTTTCTTTTTTGAAGCTGCACGCTTAGTCATACATGCACCACCATATCTTTTGGAGTTACAACGTTTTGTTTAGGAAAAACAAGATAATTTCGCATGATGAGTCATTTCTTCTCGTAAAGTTTAAGTATTTCTAATAAGTACGTATTTGTCCTTACTCTGCAACACTGTATTTCCTTATAACGTGGTATTCTCACATATTCTTTTGAGAGAAAACTCTCCTGTGCGTTCTCTTTTGATGCTACACGCTTAGACATACACGCAACACCAAAGATTTTCGAGTTAAAACATGTTGTTTAGGAAAACAAGATAATTTCTCACGATGCGGGATTTCCTTAAAACGTGGTATTCTGACAAATTTTGACGAAAGAAAATTCTCCTGTGGGTTCTCTTTTGAGGCTACACGTTTAGACGTACACGTCACACCAAATCTTTTCGAGGTACAACGTGTTGTTTAGGAAATACAAGCTAATTTTGTCTGATGCTTTATTTCTTCTTGGAAAGTTTAAGTGTTTCCAATACGTAAGTCTTTGTCTTCACTCTGCAACACTGTATTTCCTTATAACGTGGTATTCTTACATATTCTTTCGAGAGAAAACTCTCCTGTGCATTCTCTTTTGAGGCTACACGCTTACACATACACGCAATACCAAAGCTTTTTGAGTTACAACGTGTTGTTTAGGAAAAACAAGATAATTTTGCACCATGCGGGATTTCCTTAAAACGTGGTATTCTGACAAATTTTGACGAAAGAAAATTCTCCAGTGAGTTCTCTTTTGAGGCTACTCGCTTAGACGTACACGGCACACCAAATCCTTTCGAGGTTTCAACGTGTTGTTTAGGAAATACAAGCTAATTTTTTACGATGCGATATTTCTTCTCGTAAAGTTTAAGTGTTTCCAATACGTACGTCTTTGTCTTTACTCTGCAACACTGTATTTCCTTATAACGTGGTATTCTTACATATTGTTTCGAGAGAAAACTCTCCTGTGCGTTCTCTTTTGAGGCTACACGCTTACACATGCATGCAATACCAAAGCTTTTCGAGTTAAAACGTGTTGTTTAGGAAAAACAAGATAATTTCGCAAGATGCAGGATTTCCTTAAAACGTGGTATTCTGACATATTTTTTCTAGAGAAAACTCTCCTGTGCATTCTCTTTGGAGGCTACTCGCTTAGTCATACACACAACACCAAATCCTTTCGAGGTACAATGTGTTGTTTAGGAAATACAAGCTAATTTTGTATGATGCGTTATTTCTTCTCGTAAAGTTTAAGTGTTTCCAATACGTACGTCTTTGTCTTTACTCTGCAACACTGTATTTCCTCATAACTTGGTACTCTAACATATTCTTTCGAGAGAAATCTCTCCTGTGCATTCTCTTTTGAGGCTACATGCTTACACATACACACAACACCAAAGCTCTTCTAGTTAAACGTGATGTTTAGGAAAAACAAGATAATTTCGCACGATGCGGGATTTCCTTAAAACGTGGTATTCTGACATTTTTTCGAGAGAAAATTCTCCTGTGGGTTCTCGTTTGAGGCTACACACTTAGACATACACACAACACAATAGCTTTTCGAGTTACAACGTTTTGTTTGGGAAAAACAAGATAATTTCGCATGATGCATTATTTCTTCTCGTAAAGATAAGTATTTCTAATACGGACGTATTTGTCCTTACTCTGCAACACTGTATTTCCATATAACATGGTATTCTTACATATTCTTTCGAGAAAAAAAACTTTTCTGTGCGTTGTCTTTTGAGGCTACACACTTAGCCATACATGCAACACCAAAGCTTTTCGAGTTAAAACATGTTGTTTAGGTAAAACAAGATAATTTCACATGATGCGGGATTTCCTTAAAACGTGGTATTTCGACATATTTTTTCGAGAGAAAACGCTCCTGTGCTTTCTTTTTTGAGGCTGCACGCTTAGTCATACACGCACCACAATATCTTTTGGAGTTACAACGTTTTGTTTAGGAAAAACAAGATAATTTCGCATGATGAGTCATTTCTTCTCGTAAAGTTTAAGTATTTCTAATAAGTACGTATTTGTCCTTACTCTGCAACACTGTATTTCCTTATAACTTGGTATTCTTACATATTCTTTCGAGAGAAAACTCTCCTGTGCGTTCTCTTTTGATGCTACACGCTTAGACATACACGCAACACCAAAGATTTTCGAGTTAAAACATGTTGTTTAGGAAAACAAGATAATTTCTCACGATGTGGGATTTCCTTAAAACGTGGTATTCTGACAAATTTTGACGAAAGAAAATTCTCCTGTGGGTTCTCTTTTGAGGCTACACGTTTAGACGTACACGTCACACCAAATCTTTTCGAGGTACAACGTGTTGTTTAGGAAATACAAGCTAATTTTGTCTGATGCTTTATTTCTTCTTGGAAAGTTTAAGTGTTTCCAATACGTAAGTCTTTGTCTTTACTCTGCAACACTGTATTTCCTTATAACGTGGTATTCTTACATATTCTTTCGAGAGAAAACTCTCCTGTGCGTTCTCTTTTGAGGCTACACGCTTACACATACACGCAATACCAAAGCTTTTCGAGTTACAACGTGTTGTTTAGGAAAAACAAGATAATTTCGCACTTTGCGGGATTTCCTTAAAACGTGGTATTCTTACAAATTTTGACGAAAGAAAATTCTCCTGTGAGTTCTCTTTTGAGGCTACTCGCTTAGACGTACACGGCACACCAAATCCTTTCGAGGTACAACGTGTTGTTTAGGAAATACAAGCTAATTTTTTATGATGCGTTATTTCTTCTCGTAAAGTTTAAGTGTTTCCAATACGTACGTCTTTGTCTTTACTCTGCAACACTGTATTTCCTTATAACGTGGTATTCTTACATATTGTTTCGAGAGAAAACTCTCCTGTGCGTTCTGTTTTGAGGCTACACGCTTACACATACGCACAATACCAAAGCTTTTCAAGTTACAGCGTGTTGTTTAGGAAAAACAAGATAATTTTGCACTATGCGGGATTTCCTTAAAACCTGGTATTCTGACAAATTTTGACGAAAGACAATTCTCCTGTGGGTTCTCTTTTGAGGCTACACCATTAGCCGTACACGCCACACCAAATCTTTTCGAGGTACAACGTGTTGTTTAGGAAATACAAGCTAATTTTTTTACGATGCGTTATTTCTCCTCGTAAAGTTTAAGTGTTTCCAATACGTACGTCTTTGTCTTTACTCTGCAACACTGTATTTCCTTATAACGTGGTATTCTTACATATTCCTTCGAGAGAAAACTCTCCTGTGCATTCTCCTTTGAGGCTACATGCTTAGACATACACGCAACACCAAAGCTTTTCGAGTTAAAACGTGTTGTTTAGGAAAAACAAGATAATTTCGCATGATGCAGGATTTCCTTAAAACGTGGTATTCTGACATATTTTTTTTGAGAGAAAACGCTCCTGTGCATTCTCTTTGGAGGCTACTCTCTTATTCATACACACAACACCAAATCTTTTCGAGCAACAATGTGTTGTTTAGGAAAAACAAGATAATTTCGCAGTATGCGGTATTTCCTTAAAACGTGGTATTCTGACATATTTTTTCGAGAGAAAATTCTCCTGTGGGTTCTCTTTTGAGGCTACACATTTAGACATACAAGCAACACCATATCTTTTCTAGTTACAATGTGTTCTTTACTAAATACAAGACAATTTTGTGTGATGCGTTATTTCTTCTCGTAAAGTGTAAATATTTCTAATATATAAGTATTTGTCTTAATATGCAACACTGTATTTCCTTGTAACGGGGTATTCTTACATATTCTTTTGAGAGAAACCTCTCCTGTGTGTTCTCTTCTGAGGCTACACACTGAGACATATACGCAACTCCAAATCTTTTCGATTTAAAACTTTTGTTTAGGAAAAAAAAAGTTAATTTCGCTCGATGCGGGATTTCCTTAAAATGTGGTATTCTGACGCATTCATTTGAGAGAAAACTCTCCTGTGCATTCTCTTTTGAGGCTACATGCGTAGTCATACACGCACCAACAAAGTTTTTCGAGTACAATGTATTGTTTAAAAAAAACAAGATAATTTTGCAGGATGCATTATTTCTTCTCATAAAGTTTAAGTATTTCTAATACGTATGTATTTGTCTTTACTCTGCAACACTGTATTTCCTTATAACGTGGTATTCTTACATATTCTTTTGAGAGAAAACTCTCCTGTGCGTTCTCTTTTGAGGCTACACGCTTAGACTTACACGCAACACCAAAGGTTTTCGAGTTACAACGTGTTGTTTAGGAAAAACAAGAAAATTTCGCATTATGCGGTATTTCCTTAAAACGTGGTATTCTGTCATATTTTTTGGGAGAAAATTCTCCTGTGGGTTCTCTTTTGAGGCTACACATTTAGACATACACGCAACACCAAATCTTTTCAAGTTGCAAGTTGTTTTTTTGGAAAAACAAGATAATTTTGCACGATGCATTGTTTCTTCTCGTAAATTTTAAGTATTTCTAATATGTATGTATTTGTCTTTACTCTGCAACACTGTATTTCCTTATAACGTGGTATTCTTACATGTTCTTTCGAGAGAAAACTCTCCTGTGCATTCTCTTTTGAGGCTGCACGCTTAGACATACACACAAAACCAAAGCTATTCGAGTTAAAATGTGTTATTAAGGAAAACAAGATAATTTCGCAAGATACGGGAATTCCTTAAAACGTGGTATTCTAACATATTTTTTCGAGAGAAATCTCTCCTGTGCGTTCTCTTCTGAGGCTATACACTTAGACATACACGCAACACCAAAGCTTTTCGAGTTACAACGTGTTGTTTAGGAAAAACAAGATAATTACGCATGATGCGGGATTTCCTTAAAACGTGGTGTTCTGACATATTTTTTCGAGAGAAAACTCTCCTGGGCGTTATCTTTTGCGGCTACACGCTTAGACATACACGCAACACCAAATCTTTTCGAGTTACAACGTGTTGTTTAGGAAAACAAGATAATTTTGCACGATGCATTGTTTCTTCTCGTAAAGTTTAAGTATTTTCAATACGTACGTATTTGTCTTTACTCTGCAACACTGTATTTCCTTATAACGTGGTATACTTACATATTCTTTCGAGAGAAAATTATCCTGTGCATTCTCTTTTGAGGCTGCACGCTGAGACATACACGCAACACCAAAGCTTTTCGAGTTACAACGTGTTGTTTAGGAAAAACAAGATAATTTTGCACGATGCATTATTTCTTCTCGTAAAGTTTAAGTATTTCCAATACGTACGTATTTGTCTTAACTCTGCAACACTGTATTTCCTTATAACGTGGTATTCTTACATATTCTTTCGAGAGAAAATTCTCCTGTGCATTCTCTTTTGAGGCTGCACGCTGAGACATACACGCAACACCAAAGCTTTTCGAGTTACAACGTGTTGTTTAGGAAAAACAGCGTAATTTCGCAGGATGCCTGATTTCCTTAAAACATGGTATTCTGACATATTTTTTCTAGAGAGAATTCGCCTGTGGGTTCTCTTTTGAGGATCCACGTTTAGACATACGCACAACAACAAATCTTTTCGAGTTACTACGTGCTGTTTAGGAAATACAAGATAATTTGGTATGATGCAATATTTCTTCTCGTAAAGTTTAAGTATTTCTAATATGTACGTATTTGTCTTTACTCTGCAACACTGTATTTACTTATAATGTGGTATTCTTACATATTCTTTCGAGTGAAAATTCTCCTGTGTGTTCATTTTGAGGCTACACACTTAGACATGTAAGCAACACCAAATCTTTTTGAGTTAAAATGTGTTGTTTAGGAAAAACAAGATAATTTTGCATGATGCGTTATTTCTTCTCATAAAGTTTAAGTGTTTCTAATATGTACGTATTTGTGTTTACTCTGCAACACTGTATTTACTTATAACGTGGAATTCTTACATATTCTTTCGAGAGAAAACTCTCCTGTGCATTCTCTTTTGAGGCTACATGCTTAGACATACACGCAACACCAAAGCTTTTCGAGTTACAACGTGTTGTTTAGGAAAAACAGCATAATTTCGCAGGATGCCTGATTTCCTTAAAACATTGTATTCTGACATATTTGTTCTAGAGAGAATTCTCCTGTGGGTTCTCTTTTGAGGATCCACGTTTAGACATACGCACAACAACAAATCTTCTCGAGTTACTACGTGCTATTTAGGAAATACAAGATAATTTGGTACGATGCAATATTTCTTCTCGTAAAGATTAAGTATTTCTAATATGTATGTATTTTTCTTTACTCTGCAACACTGTATTTACTTATAATGTGGTATTCTTACATATTCTTTCGAGTGAAAACTCTCCTGTGAGTTCTCTTTTGAGGCTACACACTTAGACATATAAGCAACACCAAATCTTTTCGAGTTACAATGTGTTGTTTAGGAAAAACAAGATAATTTTGCATGATACGTTATTTCTTCTCATAAAGTTTAAGTATTTCTAATATGTACGTATTTTCTTTACTCTGCAACACTGTATTTACTTATAACGTGGAATTCTTACATATTCTTTCAAGAGAAAACTCTCCTGTGCGTTCTCTTTTGAGGCTACATGCTTAGACATACACGCAACACCAAAGCTTTTCGAGTTACAGCGTGTTGTTTGGGAAAAACATGATAATTTCGCATGATGTGGTATTTCTTTAAAACGTGGATTTCTGACATATTTTTTCGAGAGAAAATTCTCCTGTGGGTTCTCTTTGGATGCTACACATTTAGACATACACGCAACACCAAATCTTTTCTAGTTACAACGTGTTGTTTAGGAAAAACAAGACAATTTTGCACGATGCATTATTTCTTCTCATAAATTTTAAGTATTTCTAATACGTACGTATTTGTCTTTACTCTGCAACACTGTATTTCCTTATAACGTGGTATTCTTTCATATTCTTTCGAGAGAAAACTCTCCTTTTCATTCTCTTTTCAGGCTACACACTTAGACACACATGCAACACCAAAGCTTTTCGAGTTACAACATGTTGTTTAGGAAATAC
Organism: Apodemus sylvaticus; assembly: GCF_947179515.1. NCBI lineage: Eukaryota > Metazoa > Chordata > Mammalia > Rodentia > Muridae > Apodemus > Apodemus sylvaticus. The sequence goes on along the minus strand of NC_067488.1, from coordinate 79,415,271 downwards.
AAGATAATTTCGCAAGATGCGGCATTTCCTTAAAACGTGGTATTCTGACATATTTTTTGGACAGAATATTCTCCTGTGGGTTCTCTTTTGAGGCTACACATTTAGACTTACAAGCCAAACCAAATGTTTTCAAGTTACAACGTGTTGTTTAGGATATACAAGATAATTTTGTACGATGCGTTATTTCTTCTCGTAAAGTTTAAGTATTTCTAATACTTACGTATTTGTCTTTATTCTGAAACATTGTATTTGCTTATAACGTGGTATTCTTCCATATTCTTTCGAGAGAAAACGCTCCTGTGCATTCTCTTTTGAGGCTACACGCTTAGACATACACGCAACACCAAAGCTTTTCAAGTTACAATGTGTTGTTTAGGTAAAACAAGATAATTTCGCACGATGAGCGATTTCCTTAAAATGGGGTATTCTGACATGTTTTTTCAAGAGTAAACTCTCCTGTACGTTCTCTTTTGACGCTAGAAGCTTAGACATACACGCAACACCAAATCCTTTCGAGTTACAACGTGTTATTTAGGAAAAAACAGATAATTATGCTTGATGCGTTATTTCTTCTCATAAAGTTTAAGTATTTCCAATATGTCCATATATGTCTTTAATATGCAACACTGTATTTCTTTGTATGGGGGTATTCTTACATATTCTTGCGAGAGAAAACTCTCCTGTGTGTTCTCTTCTGAGGGTACACACTTAGACATACACTCAACACCAAAGCTTTTCGAGTTACAACGTGTTGTTTAGGAAAAACAAGATAATTTCACACGATGAGATATTTCCTTAAAATGTGGGTATTCTGACATGTTTTTTCGAGAAAAAACTCTCCTGTGCGTTCTCTTTTGAGGCTGCACGATTAGGCATACACGCAACAGCAAATCTTTTCAAGTTACAGCTTGCTGTCAAGGAAAAACAAGATAATTTCTCAAAATGCGGGATTTCCTTAAAACGTGGTATTCTGACATTTTTTCGAGAGAAAACTCTCCTGTGCATTCTCTTTTGAGGCTACAAGCTTAGAAATACACCTAACACAAAATCTTTTCGAGTTACAATGTGTTGTTTAGGAAAAACAAGATAATTCGCATAATGCTGAATTTCCTTAAAACATGGTATTCTGACGTATTTTTTTGGAGAAAACTCTCCTGTGTGTTCCCTTTTGAGGCTACACGCTTAGTCATACACGCAACAGCAAATACTTTCGAGTTACAACGTGTTGTTTAGGAAATACAAGATAATTTTGTATGCTGCGTTATTTCTTCTCGTAAAGTTTAAGTGTTTCTAATGTTTACGTATTTGTCTTTACTCTGCAACACTGTATTTCCTTGTAATGAGGTATTCTTAAAACGTGGTATTCTGACATATTTTTACGAAAGAAAATTCTACTGTGCATTCTATTTTGAGGCTACACACTTAGACATACACACAACACCAAATCTTTTCGAGTTACAACGTGTTGTTTAGGAAATACAAGATAATTAAGTACGATGCGTTATTTCTTCGAGTAAAGTTTAAGTATTTCTAATACATACAAAATTGTCTTTATTTTGCAACACTGTATTTCCTTATAACGTTGTATTCTTACACATTCTTTATAGAAAAAACTCTCCTGTGCGTTCTCCTTTGAGGCTACACGCTTAGACATACACGCAACACCAAAGCATTTCGAGTTACTACGTGTTTTTAGGAAAAACAAGATAATTTTGCACGATGCGGGATTTCCCTAAAACGTGGTATTCTGACATATTTTTTCGAGAGAAAACTCTCCTGTGCATTCTCTTTTGAGACTACAAGCTTAGACATACACGCAACACCAAATCTTTTCGAGTTACAACCTGTTGTTTAGGAAATACAAGATAATTTTGCACGATGCATTATTTCTTCTAGTAAAGTTTAAGTATTTCTAATATGTACGTATCTGTCTTTACTCTGCAACACTGTATTTCCTTGTAATGTGTTGTTCTTACATATTCTGTCGAGTGAAAACTCTCCTGTGCATTCTCTTTTGAGTCTACATGCTTTGACATACACGCAACACCAAAGCTTTTCGAGTTACAACGTGTTGTGTAGGAAAAACAAGATATTTTCGCACGATGCTGGATTTCCTTAAAACGTGGTATTCTGACATACTTTTTCGTGAGAAAACTCTCCTGTGCTTTCTATTTTCTGGCTACATGCTTAGACATTCACGCAACAACAAATCTTTAGGAATATCAACTAGTTGTTTAGGAAATACAAGATAATTTTGTACGGATCGTTATTTCTTCTCATAAAGTTTAACTATTTCTAATACGTACGTATTTGTCTTTACTCTGCAACGCTGGATTTCCTTGTAACGTGGTTTTCTGACATATTCTTTCGAGAGAAAACTCTCCTGTGCATTCTCTTCTGAGGATACATGCTTAGAAACACACTCAACAACAAAGCTTTTCGAGTTACAACGTGTTGTATAGGAAAAACAAGATAATTTCGCACGATGCGGGATTTCCTTAAAACATGGTATTCTGAAATATTTTTTGAGAGAAAACAATCCTGTGCCTTCTCTTTTGAGGCTACAAGCTTATACATAGATGCAACACCAAATTTCTTCTAGTTACAACATGTTGTTTAGGAAAAACCAGATAATTTTGCATGATGCGTTATTTCTTCTCGTAAATTTTAAGTATTTCTAATACGTACTTATTTGTCTTTATTCTGCAACACTGTATTTCGTTATAACCTGGTATTCTTACATATTATTTCAAGAGAAAACTCTCTTGTGCGTTCTTTTTTGAGGCTACACGCTTAGACATACACGCAACACCAAAGCTTTTCAAGTTACAAAATGTTGATTAGGAAACACAAGATAATTTCGCAAGATGTGCGATTTCCTCATAACGGGGCATTCTGACATGTTTTTTGAGAGAAAAGTCTCCTGTGCATTCTCTTTTGAGGCTAGAAGCTTAGACATACACGCAACATCAAATCTTTTCGAGTTACAACGTGTTATTTAGGAAAAACAAGATAATTTTGCACGATGCGTTATTTCTTCTCATAAACTTTAAGTATTTCCAATATGTACGTATTTCTCTTTAATATGGAACTCTGTATTTCCTTATAACGAGGTATTCTAACATATTTTTTCGAGTGAAAACTCTCCTGTGCGTTCTCTATTGAGGCTACACTCTTAGACATACATGCAACACCAAAGCTTTTTGAGTTAAAATATGTTGTTAAGGAAAAACAAGATAATTTCCCACGATGTGTGATTTCCTTAAAACGTGGTATTTTGACACATTTTTTTGAGAGAAAACTCTCCTGTGCGTTCTCCTTTGAGGCTACACGCTTAGACAAACACGCAACCCCAAATCCATTCGAGTTACAATGTGTTGTTTAGGAAAAACAAGATAATTTTGCATGATGCATTATTTCTTCTCATAAAGTTTAAGTATTTCCAATATGTACGTCTTTGTCTTTACTCTGCAACACTGTATTTCCTTATAACGTGGTATTCTTACATATTCTTTCGAGAGAAAACTCTCCTGTGCATTCTCTTTTGAGGCTACAGGCTTAGACATACACGCAACACCAAAGCTTTTCTAGTTACAACATGTACTTTAGGGAAAACAAGATAATTTCGCACGATGCGGGATTTCCTTAAAATGTGGAATTCTGAAAAATTTTGATGAAAGAAAATTCTCCTGTCGGTCCTCCTTTGAGGCTACACGTTTAGCCGTACGCGCCACACCAAATCATTTCGAGGTACAACGTGTTGTTTAGGAAATACAAGCTAATTTTGTACGATTCATTATTTCTTCTTGTAAAGTTTAAGTGTTTCTCATACGTACGACTTTGTCTTTACTCTGCAACACTGTATTTCCTTATAACGTGGTATTCTTACATATTCTTTCGAGAGAAAACTCTCCTGTGCGTTCTCTTTTGAGGCTACACGCTTAGACATACATGCAACACCAAAGCTTTTCGAGTTACAACGTGTTGTTTAGGAAAAACAAGATAATTTTGCATGATGCAGGATTTCCTTAAAACATAGTATTCTGAGAAATTTTGACGAAAGAAAATTCTCCTGTGGTTTCTCTTTTGAGGCTACACGTTTAGACGTACACGCCACACCAAATCTTTTTGAGGTGCAACGTGTTATTTAGGAAATACAAGCTAATTTTGTACGATGCGTTATTTCTTCTCATAAAGTTTATTTTTTTCCAATACGTACGTCTTTGTCTTTACTCTGCAACACTATATTTCCTTATAACATGGTATTCTTACATATTCTTTCGAGAGAAAACTCTCCTGTGCGTTCTCTTTTGAGGCTACACGCTTAGACATACAGGCAACACCAAAGCTTTGGGAGTTACAACGTTTTGTTTAGAAAAAACAAGATAATTTCGCATGATGCGTTATTTCTTCTCCTAAAGTTTAAGTATTTCTAATACGTACGTATTTGTCCTTAATCTGAAGACTGTATTTCCTAAGAAACGTAGTATTCTTATATATTCTTTCTAGAGAAAACTCTCCTGTGCATTCTCTTTTGAGGCTACACACTTAGACATAAACGCAACACCAAAGCTTTTCGAGTAAAAACATGTTGTTTAGGAAAAACAAGATAATTTCTCACGATGCGGAATTTCCTTAAAACGTTGTATTGTGACAAATAATTTTGCACGACGCGTTATTTCTTCTAGTAAAGTTTAAGTATTTCTAATAAGTACGTGTTTGTCTTTATTCTGCAACACTGTATTTTGTTATAAAGTGGTATTCTTACATATTCTTTCGAGAGAAATCTCTCCTGTGCGTTCTCTTTTGAGGCTACAAGCTTAGATATACGCGCAACACCAAAGCTTTTCGAGTTACAACATGTTGTTTAGGAAAAACAAGATAATTTCGCATGATGTGGTATTTCCTTAACACGTGGAATTCTGACATATTTTTGAGAGAAAATTCTCCTGTGGGTTCTCTTTTGAGGCTATACACTTAGACATACACGCAACACCAAAGCTTTTCGAGTTACAATGTTTTGTTTAGGAAAAACAAGATAATTTCACATGATGCGTTATTTCTTCTCATAAAGTTTAAATATTTCTAATAAGTACGTATTTGTCCTTACTCTGCAACACTGTATTTCCTTATAACGTGGTATTCTTACATATTCTTTCGAGAGAAAATTTTTCTGTGCGTTCTATTTTGAGGTACACATTTAGACATACACGCAACACCAAAGCTTTTCGAGTTAAAACATGTTGTTTAGGAAAAATAAGATAATTTCACATGATGCATGATTTCCTTAAAACGTGGTATTCTGACATATTTTTTCAAGAGAAAACTCTCCTGTGTGTTCTCTTTTGAGGCTGCACGCTTAGTCATACATGCAACACCATATCTTTTCGAGTTACAACGTGTTGTTTAGGAAAACAATATAATTTTGCACGACGTGTTATTTCTTCTAGTAATGTTTAAGTATTTCTAATATGTACGTATTTGTCTTTACTCTGCAACACTGTATTTCCTTATAACATGGTATTCTTACATATTCTTTGGAGAGAAATCTCTCCTGTGCATTCTCTTTTGAGGCTACATGCTTAGACATACATCCAACACCAAAGCTTTTCGAGTTACAATGTGTTGTTTAGGAAAAACAAGATAATCTCGCATGATGTGGTAGTTCCTTAAAACGTGGATTTCTGACATATTTTTTCGAGAGAAAATTCTCCTGTGGGTTCTCTTTGGAGGCTACACATTTAGACATACACGCCACACCAAATATTTTCTAGTTACAATGTGTTGTTTAGGAAAAAAAAGATAATTTTGCACGATACATTACTTCTTCTCGTAAATTTTAAGTGTTTCTAATACGTATGTCTTTGTCTTTACTCTGCAACACTGTATTTCCTTATAACGTGGTATTCTTACATATTCTTTCGAGAGAAAACACTCCTGTGCGTTCTCTTTTGATGCTGCACGCTTAGACATACACGCAACACCAAAGCTTTTCGAGGTACAACTTGTTGTTTAGGAAATACAAGCTAATTTTGTACAATGTGTTATTTCTTCTCGTAAAGTTTAAGTGTTTCCAATACGTAGGTATTTGTCTTTACTCTGCAGCACTGTATTTCCTTATAACGTGGTATTCTTACATATTCTTTCGAGAGAAAACTCTCCTGTGCGTTCTCTTTTGATGCTACACGCTTAGACATACACGCAACACCAAAGCTTTTCGAGTTACAATGTGTTGTTTAGGGAAAACAAGATAATTTCGCACGATGCGGGATGTCCTTAAAACGTGGTATTCTGACAAATCTTGACGAAAGAGAATTCTCCTGTGCGTTCTCTTTTGAGGCTACACGTTTAGACGTACACGACACACCAAATCTTTTTGAGGTACAGCGTGTTGTTTAGGAAATACAAGCTAATTTTTTACGATGCATTATTTCTTTTTTTTTCATTTTTTTATTCGATATAATTTATTTACATTTCAAATGATTTCCCCATTTCTAGCCCCCCACTCCCCGAAAGTCCCGTAAGCCCCCTTCTCTTTCCCTGTCCTCCCACCCATCCCTTCCCACTTCCCAATTCTGGTTTTGCAAAATACTGTTTCACTGAGTCTTTCCAGACCCAGGGGCCACTACTCCTTTCTTCTTGTACCTCATTTGATGTGTGGATTATGTTTTGGATATTCCTGTTTTCTAGGTTAATATCCACTTATTAGTGAGTGCATACCATGATTCACCTTTTGAGTCTGGGTTACCTCACTTAGTATGATGTTCTCTAGCTCCATTCATTTGCCTAAGAATTTCATGAATTCATTGTTTCTAATGGCTGAATAGTACTCCATTGTGTAGATATACCACATTTTTTGCATCTACTCTTCTGTTGAGGGATACCTGGGTACTTTCTACCATCTGGCAATTATAAATAGGGCGGCTATGAACATAGTAGAGCATGTATCTTTATTACATGGTCGGGAGTCTTCTGGGTATATGCCCAGGAGTGGTATAGCAGGATCTTCTGGAAGTGAGGTGCCCAGTTTTTGGAGGAACCGCCAGACTGATTTCCAGAGTGGTTGTACCAATTTGCAGCCCCACCAGCAGTGGAGGAATGCTCCTCTTTCTCCACACCATCTCCAACACCTGCTGTCTCCTGAATTTTTAATCTTAGCCATACTGACTGGGGTAAGATGAAATCTTAGGGTTGTTTTGATTTGCATTTCCCTAATGACTAATGAAGTTGAGCATTTTTTAACATGATTCTCCGCCATCCGAAGTTCTTCAGGTGAGAATTCTTTGTTTAACTCTGTACCCCATTTTTTAATAGGGTTGTTTGGCTTTCTGGAGTCTAACTTCTTGAGTTCTTTATATATATTGGATATTAGCCCTCTATCTGATGTAGGATTGGTGAAGATCTTTTCCCAATTTGTTGGTTGCCGATTTGTCCTCTTGATGGTGTCCTTTGCCTTACAGAAACTTTGTAATTTTATGAGGTCCCATTTGTCAATTCTTGCTCTTAGAGCATACGCTATTGGTGTTCTGTTCAGAAACTTTCTCCCTGTACCGATGTCCTCAAGGGTCTTCCCCAATTTCTTTTCTATTAGCTTCAGAGTGTCTGGCTTTATGTGGAGGTCCTTGATCCATTTGGATTTGAGCTTAGTACAAGGAGACAAGGATGGATCAATTTGCATTCTTCTGCATGCTGCCCTCCAGTTGAACCAGCACCATTTGTTGAAAAGGCTATCTTTTTTCCATTGGATGTTTTCAGCCTCTTTGTCGAGGATCAAGTGGCCATAGGTGTGTGGGTTCATTTCTGGATCTTCAATCCTGTTCCATTGATCCTCCTGCCTGTCACTGTACCAATACCATGCAGTTTTTAACACTATTGCTCTGTAGTATTGCTTGACGTCAGGGATACTGATTCCCCCAGATTTTCTTTTGTTGTTGAGAATAGTTTTAGCTATCCTGGGTTTTTTGCTGTTCCAGATGAATTTGATAATTGCTCTTTCTAACTCTGTGAAGAATTGAGTTGGGATTTTGATGGGTATTGCATTGAATCTGTATATTGCTTTTGGCAAAATGGCCATTTTAACTATGTTGATTCTACCAATCCATGAGCATGGGAATTTTTCCCATTTTTTGAGGTCTTCTTCCATTTCCTTCTTCAGAGTCTTGAAGTTCTTCTCATACAGATCTTTCACATGTTTGGTAAGAGTTACCCCAAGATACTTTATACTGTTTGTGGCTATTGTGAAGGGGGTCATTTCCCTAATTTCTTTCTCAGCCTGCTTATCCTTTGAGTATAGGAAGGCCACTGATTTGCTTGAGTTGATTTTATAACCTGCCACTTTGCTGAAGTTGTTTATCAGCTGTAGAAGCTCTCTAGTGGAGTTTTTTGGGTCACTTAGGTAGACGATCATGTCGTCTGCAAATAATGATAGTTTGACTTCTTCCTTTCCAATTTGTATCCCTTTGACCTCCTTATGTTGTCGAATTGCCCGAGCTAGTACCTCAAGTACAATATTGAAAAGATAAGGAGAAAAGGGGCAGCCTTGTCTGGTTCCTGATTTCAGTGGGATTGCTTCAAGTTTCTCTCTTCAAGTTTCTTTCTTAGTTTGATGCTGGCTACCGGTTTGCTGTATATTGCTTTTACTATGTTTAGGTATGGGCCTTGAATTCCTGTTCTCTCCAAGACTTTAAGCATGAAAGGATGCTGAATTTTGTCAAATGCTTTTTCAGCATCCAATGAAATGACCATGTGCTTTTGTTCTTTGAGTTTGTTTATGTAGTGGATTGTATTGATGGATTTCCGTATATTGAACCAACCCTGCATTCCCGGGATAAAGCCTACTTGATCATGGTGGATGATCGTTTTGATGTGTTCTTGGATTCGGTTGGCAAGAATTTTATTGAGTATTTTTGCATCGATGTTCATAAGGGAAATTGGTCTACTCAATGATACATTGGTCAAGGAAGAAATAAAGAAAGAAATTAAAGACTTTTTAGAACACAATGAAAATGAAAACACAACATACCCAAATCTATGGGACACAATGAAAGCAGTGCTAAGAGGAAAACTCATAGCCCTGAGTGCCTCCAAAGAGAAAATGGAGAGAGCATACATTACCAGCTTAATGACACACCTGAAAACCCTAGAACAAAAAGAAGCTATTTCGCCCAGGAGGAGTAGAAGGCAGGAAATCATCAAACTCAGGGCCGAAATCAATCAAGTATAAACAAAGAGAACCATACAAAAAATCAACAAAACCAGGAGCTGGTTCTTTGAGAAAATCAACAAGATAGATCAACCCTTAGCCAGACTGACCAAAGGGCACAGAGAAAGTATCCAAATTAACAAACTTAGAAATGGAAAGGGAGATATAACAACGGAAACTGAGGAAATCCAAAAAATCATCAGATCCTACTACAAGAGCCTGTACTAAACACAACTGGAGAATCTGGAGGAAATGGACAATTTCCTTGACAGATACCAAATACCAAAACTAAATCAGGACCAACTAGACCATCTAAACAGTCCCATAATGCCTAAAGAAATAGAAGGAGTCATAGAAAGTCTTCCAACCAAAAAAAGCACAGTACCAGATGGCTTCAGTGCGTTATTTCTTCTCGTAAAGTTTAAGTGTTTCCAATACGTACGTCTTTGTCTATACTCTGCAACACTGTATATCCTTATAACGTGGTATTCTTACATATTCTTTTGAGAGAAAACTCTCCTGTGCATTCTGTTTTGAGGTTACACGCTTAGACATACACGCAACACCAAAGCTTTTCGAGTTACAACGTGTTGTTTAAGAAAAACAAGATAATTTCACATGATGCGGGATTTCCTTAAAACGTGGTATTCTGACAAATTTTGACGAAAGAAAATTCTACTGTGGGTTCTTTTTTGAGGCTACACATAGACGTACACGCCACACCAAATCCTTTCGAGGTACAACGTATAGTTTAGGAAATACAAGCTAATTTTGTAAGATGCATTATTTCTTCTCGTAAAGTTTATGTGTTTCCAACACGTACGTCTTTATCTTTACTCTGCAACACTGTATTTCCTTATAACGTGCTATTCTTACATATTCGTTCGAGAGAAAACTCTCCTGTGCATTCTCTTTTGAGGCTACACGCTTAGACATAAACGCAACACCATAGACTTTCGAGTTACAACGTGTTGTTTAGGAAAAACAAGATAATTTCGCATGATGCGGTATTTCCTTAAAACGTGGCACTCTGACATATTTTTTCGAGAGAAAATTCTCCTGTGGGTTCTCTTTTGAGGCTACAAATTTAGACATACACGCAACACAAAATCTTTTCTAGTTGCAACCTGTTGTTTAGGAAAAACAAGATAATTTTGCACGATGCATTATTTCTTCTCGTAAATTTTAAGTATTTCTAATACGTATGTATTTGTCTTTACTCTGCAACACTGTATTTCCTTATAACGTGGTATTCTTATATATTCTTTCGAGAGAAAACTCTCCTCTTCCTTCTCTTTTGAACCTACACGCTTAGACATACACGCAACACCTAAGATTTTCAAGTTACAACGTGTTGTTTAGGAAAAACCAGATAATTTCGCACGATGAGGGATTTCCTTAAAACGTAGTATTCTGACATATTTTTACGAGAGAAAATTCTCCTATGCGTTCTCTTTTGAGGTTACATGCTTAGACATACACGCAACACCAAATCTTTTCCAGTTACAACCTGTTGTTTAGGAAACACAAGATAATTTCGCATGATGCGGGATTTCCTTAAAACGTGGTATTCTGACATATTTTTTCGAGAGAAAACTCTCCTGTGCGTTCTCTTTTGAGGCTACAAGCATAGACATATATGCCACACCAAATCTTTTCTAGTTACAACGTGTTGTTTAGGAAATACAAGATAATTTTGTACGATGCGTTATTTCTTCTCGTAAGCTTAATTATTTCTAATATGTAAATATTTGTCTTTACTCTGTATTTCCTTGTAATGTGGTATTCTTACATATTCTTGCGAGAGAAAACTCTCCTGTGCATTTTCTTTTGAGGCTACACACTTAGACCTACACGCAACAACAAAGCTTTTCCTTTTAAAACATGTTGTTTAGGAAAAACAAGACAATTTCTCATGATGCAGGATTTCCTTAAAACATGGTATTGTGACATATTTTTTCAAGAGAAAACTCTCCCTTGTGTTCTCTTTTGAGGCTATATGCGGAGACATACAAGCAACACCAAAGATTTTCGTGTTACAGCTTGTTGTTTAGGAAAAACAAGATAATTTCGCACGTAGCAGGATTTTCTTAAAAGTTGGTATTCTGAACTATTTTTTCCAGAGAAAATTCTCTTGTGGGTCCTCTTTGGGGCTGCATGTTTATTCATACACACAACACCAAATCTTTTCTAGTTACAACGTGTTGTGTAAGAAAAACAAGATAATTTCGCACGATGTGTTATTTCTTCTCGTAAAATTTAAGTATTTTTAATACCTACATATTTGTCTTTACTCTGCAACACTGTATTACGTTATAACGTGGAATTCTTACATATTCTTTCGAGATAAAACTCTCCTGTGCATTCTCTTTTGAGGCTGCACGCTTAGTCATACATGCAACAACAAATCTTTACGAATATCAACTTGTTGTTTAGGAAATACAAGATAATTTTGTACGGAGCGTTATTTCATCTCATAACGTTTAAGTATTTCTAATACGTACGTATTTGTCTTTACTCTGCAACACTGTATTTCCATGTAACGTGGTATTCTGACATATTCTTTCAAAAGAATACTCTCCTGTGCATTCTCTTCTGAGGCTACACACTTAGGTATACACACAACACCAAAGCTTTTCGAGTTACAACGTGTTGTTTAGGAAAAACAAAATAATCTCGCACGATGGTGGATTTCCTTAAAACTTGGTATTCTGACATATTTTTTCGAGAGAAAACTCTCCTGTGCGTACTCTTTTGAGGTTACACGCTTAGTCATACACTCAACACCAAATCTTTTCGAGTTACAACGTGTTGTTTAGGAAATACAAGATAATTTTGCATGATGCGTTATTTCTTCTCGTAAAGTTAAAGTATTTCTAATACGTACGTATTTGTCTTTACTCTGCACCACTGTATTACGTTATAACATGGAATTCTTACATATTCTTTCGAGAGAAAACTCTCCTGTGCATTCTCTTTTGAGGCTGCATGCTTATTCATACAGGCAACACCAAATCTTTATGAATATCAACTTGTTGTTTAGGAAATACAAGATAATTTTTTACGGAACATTATTTCTTCTCATAAAGTTTAAGTATTTGTAATACATACGTATTTGTCTTTACTCTGCAACACTGTATTTCCTTGTAACGTGGTATTCTGACATATTCTTTCGAGAGAAAACTCTCCTGTACATTCTCTTCTGAGGCTACACACTTAGGCATACACACAACACCAAACCTTTTCGAGTTACAACGTGTTGTTTAGGAAAAACAAGATAATTTTGAACGATGCGGGATTTCCTTAAAACGTGGTATGATGACATATTTTTTCGAGAGAAAACTATCCTGTGCATTCTCTTTTGAGGCTACAAGCTTAGACATACATGAAAGACCAAATCTTTTCGAGTTACAACGTGTTGTTTAGGAAATACAATATAATTTTGTACGATGCGTTATTTCTTCTCATAAAGTTTAAGTATTTCTAATACGTACATATTTGTCCTTACTCTGCAACACTGTATTTCCTTATAACATGGTATTCTTACATATTCTTTCGAGAGAAAACTCTCCTGTGCATTCTCTTTTGAGGCTACACACTTAGACATACACGCAACACCAAAGCTTTTCGAGTTAAAACATGTTGTTTAGGAAAAACAAGACAATTTCACATGATGCGGGATTTCTTTAAACGTGGTATTCTGACTAATTTTTCGAGAGAATACTCTCTTGTGGGTTCTCTTTGAGGATACACGTTTAGACATATACGCAACAACAAATCTTTTCGAGTTACCACGTGTTGTTTAGGATATACAAGATAATTTTGTACGATGCATTGTTTCTTCTCATAAATTTTAAATATTATTAATATGTATGTATTTTCTTTACTCGCAACACTGTATTTCCTTGTAATGTGGTATTCTTACATATTCTTTCGAGTGAAAACTCTCCTGTGCATTCTCTTTTGAGGCTACATGCTTAGACATACACGGTACACCAAAGCATTTCGAGTTACACCGTGTTGTGTAGGAAAAACAAGATAATTTCGCATGATGCTGGATTTCCTTAAAACGTGGCATTCTGACATATTTTTTCGAGAGAAAATGCTCCTGTGCGTTCGCTTTTGAGGCTGCATGCTTAGACATACACGCAACACAAAATCTTTTTGAGTTACAACGTGTTGTTTAGGAAAAACAAGATAATTTTCCACGATGCGTTATTTCTTCTCGTAAATTTTAAGTATTTCTAATGTGTACGTATTTGTCTTTACTCTGCAACACTGTATTTCTTTATAAGGTGGTATTCTTACATATTCTTTCGAGAGTTACATCCTGTTGTTTAGGAAAAACCAGATAATTTCGCATGATGCGGGATTTCCTTAAAACGCGGTATTCTGACATATTTTTTTCGAGAGAAAACTCTCCTGTGCATTCTCTTTTGAGACTACCAGCTTAGACATACACGTAACACAAAATCTTTTCGAGTTAACAACGTGTTGTTTAGGAAAAACAAGATAATATGGCACGATGCCTTATTTCTTCTCCTAAAGTTTAAGTATTTCCAATATGTATGTATTTGTCTTTAATCTGCAACACTGTGTTTCCTTATAACGTGGTATTCTTACATATTCTTTTGAGATAAAACTGTCCTGTGTGTTCTCTTTTGAGGCTACATGCCGAGACATACAAACAACACCAAAGCTTTTCGAGTTACAACGTGTTGTTTAGGAAATACATGATAATTTCGCACGAAGCAGGTTTTCCTTAAAACGTGGTATTCTGACATATTTTTTCAATAGAAAACTCTCCTGTGCATTCTCTTTTGAGGCTACAACCTTAGACATACACACAACCCCAAATCTTTTCGAGTTACAATGTGTTGTTTAGGGGCAACAAGATAATTTTGCACGATGCGTTATTTCTTCTCGTAAAGTTTAAATATTTCCAATATGTACGTATTTGTCTTTACTCTGCAGCACTCTATTTCCTTATAACATGGTATTCTTACATATTCTTTCGAGAGAAAACTCTCCTGTGTGTTCTCTTTTGAGGCTACATGCTTAGACATACACGCAACACCAAATCTTTTCGAACTACAACGTGTTGTTTAGGAAATACAAGATAATTTTTTATGATGCTTTATTTCTTCTCGTTATGTTTAATTATTTCTAATATGTACGTTTTTGTCTTTACTCTGCAACACTGTATTTCCTTGTAACGTGGTATTCTTACATATTCTTTCGAGAGAAAACTCTCCTATGCGTTCTCTTTTGAGGCTACACGCTTAGACACACACACATCACCAAAGCTTTTCGAGTTACAACCTGTTGTTTAGGGAAAAAAAAAGATAATTTCGCAAGATGAGGGATTTCTTTAAAACGTGGTATTCTGACTTATTTTGTCGAGAGAAAATTCCAATGTGGGTTCTCTTTTGAGGCTACACGTTTAGACAACCACACAACAGCAAATCTTTTCGAGTTATAACGTGTTGTTTAGGAAAAACAAGATAATTTCACACTATGCGGGAGTTCCTTAAAACGTGGTATTCTGACATATTTGTTTGAGGGAAAACTCTCCTGTGCGTTCTCTTTTGAGGCTACACGCTTAGACATACACACCACACCAAATCTTTTCAAGTTACAACGTGTTGTTTTGGAAATCCAAGATAATAATGTTCGATGCGTTATTTCTTCTCATAAAGTTTAAGTATTTCAAATATGTACGTATTTGTCTATACTCTGCAAAACTGTATTTCCTTGTAACGTGGTATTCTTACATATTCTTGCAAGAGAAAACTCTCCTGTGCTTTCTCTTTTGAGGCTACACACTTAGACATACACGCAACACCAAATCTATTCGAGTTAAAACATGTTGTTTATGAAAAACAAGATAATTTCGCACGATGCAGGATTTCCTTAAAACGTGGTATTATGATAAATTTTTTCGAGTGAAAATTCTCCTGTGGGTTCTCTTTTGAGGCTACACGTTTAGACATACATGCAACACCAAATCTTTTCGAGTTACAACGTGTTGTTTAGGAAATATAAATTAATTTTGTACGATGCGTTATTTCTTCTCGTAAGTTTAAGTATTTCTAATACATACTTATTTTTCTTTACTCTGCAACACTGTATTTCCTTATAACGTGGTATTCTTACATATTCTTTCAAGAGAAAACTCTCCTGTGCGTTCTCTTTTGAGGCTACACTCTTAGACATACACACAACACCAAAGCTTTTCGAGTTACATCCTGTTTTTTAGGAAAAGCAAGATAATTTCGCACGATGCGGGATTTCCTTAAAACGTGGTATTCTGACATATGTTTTCGAGAGAAAATTCTCCTGTGCATTCTCTTTTCAGACTACCAGCTTAGACATACACGTAACACAAAATCTTTTCGAGTTACAATGTGTTGTTTAGGAAAAACAAGATAATATTGCACGATGCGTTATTTCTTCTCGTAAATTTTAAGTATTAACAATATGTATGTATTTGTATTTATTCTGCAACACTGTATTTCCTTATAACGTGGTATTCTTACATATTCTTTTGAGATAAAACTGTCCTGTATGTTCTCTTTTGAGGCTACATGCTGAGACATACAAGCTACGACAAAGCTTTTCGAGTTACAACGTGTTGTTTAGGAAATACAAGATAATTTCCCACGAGGCAGGTTTTCCTTAAAATGTGGTATTATGACATATTTTTCAAGAGAAAACTCTCCTGTGCATTCTCTTTTAAGGCTACAAGCTTAGACATACATGCAACACCAAATCTTTTCGAGTTACAACGTGTTGTTTAGGAACAACAAGATAATTTTGCACGATGCGTTATTTCTTCTCGTAAAGTTTAAGTATTTCCAATAAGTACGTGTTTGTCTTTACTCTGCAACATTGTATTTCCTTATAACATGGTATTCTTATATATTTTTCAAGAGAAAACTCTCCTGTGCATTCTCTTTGAGGCTACACGCTTAGACATAAAGGCAGCACCAAAGCTTTTCAAGTTACAACATCTTGTTTAAGAAAAACAAGATAATTTCGCACGATGCGGGATTTCCATAAATCGTGGTATTCTGACATATTTTTTTGAGAGAAAACTCTCCTGTGCGTTTTCTTTTGAGGCTACATGATTAGACATACACGCAACACCAAATCTCTTCGAGTTACAACGTGTTGTTTAGAAAATACAAGATAATTTTGTAGGATGCTTTATTTCTTCTCTTAATGTTTAAGTGTTTCTAATACGTACTTATTTGTCTTTACTCTACAACACTGTATTTCCTTGTAACGTGATATTCTTACATATTGTTACGAGAGAAAACTCTCCTGTGCGTTCTCTTTTGAGGCTGCACGCTTAGACAAAAACGCAACACCAAAGCTTTTCGGTTTACAACAAGTTGTTTAGGAAAAACAAGATAATTTCGCAAGATACTGGAATTTCTTAAAACGTGGTATTCTGACTTATTTTTTCGAGAGAAAACTCTCCTGAGCGTTCCCTTTTGAGGCTACATGCTTAGACATATATGCAACACCAAAGCTTTTCGAATTACAACTTGTTGTTTAGGAAAAAACAAGATAATTTCGCACGATGCAGGGCTTCCTTAAAACGTGGAATTCTTACATATTTTTTCGAGAGAAAAATCTCCTGTCGGTTCTCTTTTGAAGCTACACGCTTAGACATACACGCCACACCAAATCTTTTCGAGTTACAACGTGTTGTTTAGGAAATACTAGATAATTTTGTATGATGCGTTATTTCTTCTTGTAAAGTTTAAGTATTTATAATATGTACTTGTTTGTTTTACTCTGCAAAACTATATTTCCTTGTAAAATGGTATTCATACATATTCTTGCGAGAGAAAACTCTCCTGTGCATTCTCTTTTGAGACTACACACTTAGACATACACGCAACACCAAAGCTTTTTGAGTTAAAACATGTTGTTTAGGAAAAAAAAAAGATAATTTCGCACGATGCAGGATTTCCTTAAAACATGGTATTCTGACATATTTTTTCGAGAGAAAACTCTCCTGTGTGTTATCTTTTGAGGTTACACACTGAGACATACGAGCTACACCAAAGCTTTTCGAGTTACAAAGTGCTGTTTAGAAAAAACAAGATAATTTCGCACGATGCAGGATTTCCTTAAAACGTGGTATTCTGACTTAATTTTTCGAGGGAAAACTCTACTGTTTGTTCTCTTTTGTGGATACAAGCTTAGGCATACACGCAACACCAAATCTTTTCGAATTGCAACGTGTTGTTTAGGAAAAACAAGATAATTTTTTACAATGCTTTATTTCTTCTCTTAATGTTTAAGTATTTCTAATATGTACGTATTTGTCTTTACTCTGCTACACTGTATTTCCTTGTAACGTGGTATTCTTACATATTCTTTCAAGAGAAAACTCTCCTGTGCATTCTCTTTTGAGGCTACATGCTTAGACATATACGCAACACAACATCTTTTCGAGTTACCACGTGTTGTTTAGGAAAAACAAGATAATTTTACACGATGCGTTATTTCTTCTTGTAAAGTTTAAGTATTTCCAATACGTACGTATTTGTCTTTAATCTGCAACATTGTATTTCCTTATAACGTGGTATTCTTACATATTCTTTTGAGAGAAAACTGTCCTGTGCGTTCTCTTTTGAGGCTGAATGCTTAGACAAAAATGCAACACCAAAGCTTTTTGAGTTACAACAAATTGTTTAAGAAAAAAAAGATAATTTCGCACGCTGCAGGATTTCCTTAAAACGTGGTATTCAGAAATATTTTTTCGAGAAAAAACTGTCCTGTGTGTTCTCTTTTGAGGCTACAAGCTGAGACCTACAAGCTAAACCAAAGCTTTTTGAGTTACAACGTGTTGTTTAGAAAAAACAAGATAATTTCACACGATGCAGGATTTCCTTAAAACGTGGTATTCTGACACATTTTTTCAAGAGAAAATTCACTTGTGGGTTCTCTTTTGAGGCTACACATTTAGACATACACACAACACCAAATCTTTTCGAGTTACAACGTGTTGTTTAGGAAATACAAGATAATATTTTTACGATGCGTTATTTCTTCTTGTAAAGTTTAAGTATTTCTAATAAGTACGTATATGTCTTTACTCTGCAACACTGTATTTTCTTAGAACGTGGTATTCTTACATATTCTTTCGAGAGAAAACTCTCCTGAGCATTCTCTTTTGAGGCTAGATGCTTAGACATACACACAACACCAAAGCTTTTTGAGTTATATCCTGTTGTTTAGGAAAAACAAGATAATTTCACACAATGCGGGATTTCCTTAAAACGTGGTGTTCTGACATATTTTTTCAAGAAAAAACTCTCCTGTGCATTCTCTTTTGAGACTACCAGCTTAGACATACATGTCACACAAAATCTTTTCGAGTTACAATGAGTTGTTTAGGAAAAACAAGATAATATTGCCCGATGTGTTATTTCTTCTCGTAAAGATTAAGTATTAACAATATATACGTATTTGTATTTAATCTGCAACACTGTATTTCCTTATAACGTGGTATTCTTACATATTCTTTTGAGATAAAACTGTCCTGTGTGTTCTTTTTTGAGGCTACATGCTTGGACATACAAGCTACACCAAAGCTTTTCGAGTTACAACGTGTTGTTTAGGAAATAGAAGATAATTTCCCACGAGGCAGATTTTCCTTAAAACGTGGTATTCTGATATATTTTTTTGAGAGAAAACTCTCCTGTGAATTCTCTTTTGAGGCTACAAGCTTAGACATACATGCAACAACAAATCTTTTCGAGTTACAACGTGTTGTTTAGGAACAACAAGATAATTTTTCACGATGCGTTATTTCTTCTCATAAAGTTTAAGTATTTCCAATACATACGTATTTGTCTTTACTCTGCAACATTGTATTTCCTTATAACATGGTATTCTTATATATTCTTTCGAGAGAAAACTCTCCTGTGCATTCTCTTTTGAGGCTACAAGCTTAGACATACATGCAACACCAAATCTTTTCGAGTTACAACGTGTTGTTTAGGAACAACTAGATAATTTTGCACGATGCGTTGTTTCTTCTCATAAAGTTTAAGTATTTCCAATACGTACGTATTTGTCTTTACTCTGCAACATTTTATTTCCTTATAACATCGTATTCTTATATATTCTTTCGAGAGAAAACTCTCCTGTGCGTTCTCTTTTGAGGCTACACGCTTAGACATACATTCAGCACCAAAGCTTTTCGAGTTACAATGTCTTGTTTAAGAAAAACAAGATAATTTCTCACGATGCGGGATTTCCATACATCGTGGTATTCTGACATATTTTTTCGAGAGAAAACTCTCCTGTGCGTTCTCTTTTGAGGCTACATGCTTAGACATACACGCAACACCAAATCTTATCGAGTTCCAACGTGTTGTTTAGAAAATACAAGATAATTTTGTACGATGTTTTATTTCTTCTCTTAATGTTTAAGTGTTTCTAATACGTACTTATTTGTCTTTACTCTACAAGACTGTATTTACTTGTAACGTGGTATTCTTACATATTGTTATGAGAGAAAAATCTCCTGTGCCTTCTCTTTTGAGGGTGTACGCTTAGAGAAAAACGCAACACCAAAGCTTTTCGATTTACAGCAAGATGTTTAGGACAAACAAGATAATTTCGCAAGATACTGGATTTTCTTAAAACGTGGTATTCTGACATATTTTTTCGAGAGAAAACTCTCCTGAACGTTCTCTTTTGAGGCTGCATGCTTAGACATATACGCAACACCAAACTTTTCGAATTACAACGTTTTGTTTAGGAAAAACAAGATAATTTCGCACGATGCAGGATTTCCTTAAAATGAGTATTCTGACATATTTTTTCGAGAGAAAATTCTCCCGTGGGTTCTATTTTGAGGCTACATGCTTAGACATACACGCCACACCAAAACCTTTCGAGTTACAACGTGTTGTTTAGGAAATACTAGATAATTTTGTATGATGCGCTATTTCTTCTTGTAAAGTTTAAGTTTTTCTAATATGTACGTATTTGTTTTACTTTGCAAAACTGTATTTCCTTGAAACGTGGTATTCTTACATATTCTTGCGAGAGAAAGCTCTCCTGTGCATTCTCTTTTGAGGCTACATACTTAGACATACACGCAACACCAAAGCTTTTTGAGTTAAAACATGTTGTTTAGGGGAAAAAAAAGATAATATCGCACGATGCAGGATTTCCTTAAAACGTGGTATTCTGACATATTTTTTTGAGAGATAACTCTCCTGTGCGTTCTCTTTTGAGGCTACACTCTGAGACATAAAAGCTACACCAAAGCTTTTCGAGTTACAACGTGCTGTTTAGAAAAAACAAGATAATTTCGCACGATGCAGGATTTCCTTAAAACGTGGTATTCTGACTTATGTTTTCGAGGGAAAACTCTACTGTTCGTTCTCTTTTGAGGCTACATGCTTAGACATACACGCAACACCACATCTTTTTGAGTTACCACGTGTTGTTTAGGAAAAACAAGATAATTTTACACGATGCGTTATTTCTTTTGTAAAGTTTAAGTATTTCCAATATGTACGTATTTGTCTTTAATCTGCAACACTGTATTTCCTTATAACGTGGTATTCTTACATATTCTTTTGAGAGAAAACAGTCTTGTGCGTTCTCTTTTGAGGCTGAACGCTTAGAGAAAAACGCAACACCAAAGCTTTTTGAGTTACAACAAGTTGTTTAGGAAAAAAAAAGATAATTTCGCACGATGCAGGATTTCCTTAAAACGTGGTATTCAGACATATTTTTTCGAGAGATAACTCTGCTGTGTGTTGTCTTTTGAGGCTACACGCTGAGACATACAAGCTACACCATAGCTTTTCGAGTTACAACGTGTTGTTTAGAAAAAAGTAAGATAATTTCGCACGATGCAGTATTTCCTTAAAACGTGGTATTCTTACATGCTTTTTCAAGAGAAAATTCACTTGTGGGTTCTCTTTTGAGGCTACACATTTAGACATACACACAACACCAAATCTTTTCGAGTTGCAACGTGCTGTTTAGGAAATACAAGATATTTTTTTTACGATGGGTTATTTCTTCTCGTAAAGTTTAAGTATTTCTAATATGTACGTATTTGTCTTTACTCTGCAACACTGTATTTCCTTATAACGTGGTATTCTTACATATTCTTTCGAGGGAAAACTCTCCTGTGCGTTCTCTTTTGAGGCTAGACGCTTAGACATACACGCAACACCAAAGCTTTTCGCGTTACAACGTGTTGTTTAGGAAAACCTAGATAATTTCGCAAGATGCGGGATTTTCTTAAAATGTGGTATTCTGACATATTTTTTCGTGAGAAAACTCTCCTGTGCATTCTCTTTTGAGGCTACATGCTTAGACATACATGCAACACCAAATCCTTTCGAGTTACAACATGTTGCTTAGGAAATAAAAGGTAATTTTGTATGATGTATTATTTCTTCTCGTAAAGTTTATGTATTTCCTTTATGTACGTATTTGTCTTTACTCTGAAACACTTTATTTCCTTATAACATGGTATTCTTATATATTCTTTCGAGAGAAAACTCTCCTGTGCGTTCTCTTTTGAGGCTACACACTTAGTCATACACGCAACACCAAAGCCTTTCGAGTTACAACGTGTTGTTTAAGAAAAACAAGATAATTTCGCACGATGCAGGATTTCCTTAAATCGTCCTATTGTGACATATTTTTTCGAGAGAAAACTCTCCTGTGCATTCTCTTTTGAGGCTACATGCTTAGACATACATGCAACACTAAATCTTTTCGAATTACAACGTGTTGTTTACGAAATACAAGATAATTTTGTACGATGTTTTATTTCTTCTCTTAATGTTTAAGTATTTCTAATACGTACTTATTTGTCTTTAATCTACAACACCGTATTTCCTTCTAACGTGGTATTCTTACATATTATTTCGAGAGAAAACTCTCCTGTGCGTTCTCTTTTGAGGGTACACACTTAGACATACACGCAACACCAAAGCTTTTCGAGTTTTAACGTGTTGTTTAGGAAAAACAAGATAATTTCGCACGATGCAGGATTTCTTTAAAACGTGGTATTCTGACATATTTTTTCGATAGAAAACTCTCCTGTGCGTTCTCTTTTGAGGCTACACGCTGAGACATACAAGCAACACCAAAGCTTTTCAAGTTACAACATGCTGTTTAGGAAAAACATAATAATTTTGCACGATGCAGGATTTCCTTCAAACGTGATATTCTGACATATTTTTTCGAGAGTAAATAATCCTGTGGGTTCTCTTTTGAGGCTAAACATTTAGACATACACGCAACACCAAATCTTTTCGAGTTACAACGTGTTGTTTAGGAAATACAAATTAATTTTGTACGATGCGTTATTTCTTCTCGTAAATTTTAAGTATTTCTAATAAGTAAGTATTTGTCTTTACTCTGCAACACTGTATTTCCTTATAACGTGGTATTCTTACATATTCTTTGGAGAGAAAACGCTCCTGTGCATTCTCTTTTGAGGCTACATGCTGAGAAATACAAGCTACACCAAAGCGTTTTGAGTTACAACTTGTTGTTTAGGAAAAACAAGATAATTTCGGACGATGCAGGATTTCCTTAAAACGTGGTATTCTGACATATTTTTTCGAGGGAAAACTCTCCTGTGCGTACTCTTTTGAGGCTACACGTTTAGACATACACGCAACACTAAATCTTTTCGTGTTACAACGTGTTGTTTAAGAAAAACGAGAAAATTTTGCACGATGCGTTATTTCTTCTCATATAATTTAAGTATTTCCAATACGTACGTATTTGTCTTTACTCTGCAACACTATATTTCCTTATAACGTGGTATTCTTACATATTCTTTTGAGAGAAAACTCTCCTGTGCATTCTCCTTTGAGGCTGCACGCTTAGACAAAAACGCAACACTAAAGATTTTCGAGTTACAACAAGTTGTTTAGGCAAAGCAAGATAATTTCGCACAATATGAGATTTTCTTAAAACGTGGTATTCTGACATATTTTTTTGAGAGAAAACTCTCCTGTGCGTTCTCTTTTGAGGGTACACGCTTAGACATACACGCAATACCAAAGCTTTTTGAGTTACAATGTGTTGTTTAGGAAAAACAAGATAATTTCGCACTATGCAGGATTTCCTTAAAACGTGGTATTCTGACATATTTTTCTGAGAGAAAATACTCCTGTGGGTTCTCTTTTGAGGGTACACATTTAGACATACACACAACACCAAATCCTTTCGAGTTACAACGTGTTGTTTATGAAATACAACATAATTTTCTATGATGTGTTATTTCTTCTCGTAAAGTTTAATGTTTCTAATACGTACGTTTTTGTCTTTACTCTGCAACACTGTATTTCCTTATAACGTGGTATTCTTACATATTCTTTGGAGAGAAAACTCTCCTGTGCATTCTCTTTTGAGGATACACGCTTAGACATACATGCAACACCAAAGCTTTTTGAGTTACAATGTGTTGCTTAAGAAAAGCAAGATAATTTCGCACGATGGGGGATTTCCTTAAAACGTGGTATTCTGACATATTTTTTCGACAGAAAACTGTCCTGTGTGTTCTCTTTTGAGGCTAAGTTCTTAGACATACACGCAACACTAAATCTTTCCGAGGTACAACGTGTTGTTTAGGAAATACAAGGTAATTTTGTATGATGCGTTATTTCTTCTCGTAAAGTTTAAGTATTTCTAATACGTACGCATTTGTCTTTACTCTACAACACTGTATTTCCTTGTAACGTGGTATTCTTACATATTCTTTTGAGAGAAAACTCTCCTGTGCATTCTCTTTTGAGGCTACACGATTAGACATACACGCATCACCATAGATTTTCGAGTTACAACGTGTTGTTTAGGGGAAAAAAAAAAGATAATTTCGCACTATGCAGGATTTCCTTAAAAGGTGGTATTCTGACATATTTTGTCGAGGGAAAATTCTCCTGTGGATTCTCTTTTGAGGCTACACGTTTAGACATATATGCAACACCAAATCTTTCCGAGTTACAACGTGTTGTTTAGGAAAAACAAGATAATTTCGCACTATGCGGGATTACCTTAAAATGTGGTATTCTGACATATTTTTTCGAGAGAAAACTCTCCTTTGCATTCTCTTTTGAGGCTACACAGTTAGACGTAAACACAACACCAAAGCTTTTCGAGTTCAAAAATGTTGTTTCGGAAAAAAAATGATAATTTCGCACGATGCTGGATTTCCTTAAAACGTGGTATTCTGACATATTTTTGGACAGAAATCTCTCCTGTGCATTCTCTTTTGAGGCTACGCACTGAAACATACAAGCAACACTAAAGCATTTCGAGTTACAACATGTTGTTTAAGAAAAACAAGATAATTTTGCACGATGCAGGATTTCCTTAAAACGTGGTATTCTGACATATTTTTTCGAGAGAAAATTCTCCTGTGGGTTCTTTTAAGGTTACACATTTAGACATACACCCAACACTAAATCTTTTCGAGTTACAACGTGTTGTTTAGGAAATAAAAGTGAATTTTGTACGATGCATTATTTCTTCTCGTAAAGTTTAAGTATTTCTAATACGTATTTATTTGTCTTTACTCTACAACACTGTATTTCCTTATAACGTGGTATTCTTACATATTCTTTCGAGAGAAAACTCTCCTGTGCGTTCTCTTTTGAAGCCCCATGCTTAGACATACACGCCACACCAAATCTTTTCAAGTTACAGCGTGTTGTTTAGGAAATACTAGATAATTTTGTACGATGTGTTATTTCTTCTCGTAAGTTTAAGTATTTCTAATATGTACATATTTGTATTTACTCTGCAAAACTGTTTTTCCTTGTAACGTGGTATTCTTACTTATTCTTGGGAGAGAAAACTCTCCTGTGCCTTCTCTTTGGAGGCTACACACTTAGACATACACGCAACACCAAAGCTTTTCGAGTTAAAACATGTTGTTTAGGAAAAACAAGATAATTTTGCATGATGCGGGATTTCCTTAAAACGTGGTATTCTGACATATTTTTTTGGAGAGAAAACTCTCCTGGGCATTCTCTTTTGAGGCTACAAGCTTAGACATACATGCATCACCAAAGCTTTTCGAGTTACAACCTGTTGTTTAGGAAAAAAAAGATAATTTTCCACGATGCGAGATTTCCTTAAAACGTGGTATTCTGACATATTTTTTGGAGAGAAAACTCTCCTGGTCATTCTCTTTTGAGGCTACATGCTTAGACATACATGCAAAACAAAATCTTTTCGAGTTACAACGTGTTGTTTAGGAAAAATAAGATAATTTTGCACGATGCGTTATTTCTTCTCCTAAAGTTTAAGTATTTCCAATACGTATGTAATTGTCTTTACTCTGCAACACGAAGTTTCCTTATAACATGGTATTCTTACATATTCTTTCGAGAGAAAACTGTCCTGTGCGTTCTCTTTTGAGGCTACACGCTTAGACATACATGCATCACCAAAGCTTTTCGAGTTACAACCTGTTGTTTAAGAAAAAAAAAGATAATTTTGCACCATGCGGGATTTCCTTAAAACGTGGTCTTCTGACATATTTTGTCGAGAGAACATTCTCCTCTTGGTTCTCTTTTGAGGCTACACATTTAGACATACACGCAACACCAAATATTTTCGCGTTACAACATTTTGTTTAGGAAAAACAAGATAATTTTGCACGATGCGTTTTTTCTTCTCGTAAAGTTTAAGTATTTCCAATACGTACATATTTGTATTTACTCAGCAACACTATATTTTCTTATAACATGGTATTCTTACATATTCTTTAGAGAGAAATCTCTCCTGTGCGTTCTCTTTTGAGACTGCACGCTTAGAAAAAAGGGCAACACCAAAGCTTTTCGAGTTACAACAAGTTGTTTAGGAAAAACAAGATAATTTCGCACGATACGGGATTATCTTAAAACGTGGTATTCTGTCATTTTTTCCAGAAAAAAAAAAAACTCTCCTGTGCGTTCTCTTTTGAGGGTACACGCTTAGACATACATGCAACACCAAAGCTTTTCGAGTTGTAACGTGTTGTTTAGGGAAAACATATTAATTTCGCACAATGCAGGATTTCCTTAAAACGTGGTATTCGGACATATTTTTTCGATAGAAAACTCTCCTGTGCATTCTCTTTTGAGGCTACACGCTGAGACATACAAGCAACACCAAAGCTTTTCGAGTTACAACATGTTGTTTTGGAAAAACAAGATAATTTTGCACGATGCAGGATTTCCTTAATACGTGGTATTCTGACATATTTTTTCGAGAGTAAATAATCCTGTGGGTTCTCTTTTGAGGCTAAACGTTTAGACATACACGCAACACCAAATCTTTTCGAGTTACAACGTGTTGTTTAGGAAATACAAGTTAATTTTGTACGTTGTGTTATTTCTTCTTGTAAATTTTAAGTATTTCTAATAAGCATTTGTCTTTACTCTTCAACACTGTATTTCCTTATAATGTGTTATTCATACATATTCTTTGGAGAGAAAACTCTCCTGTGCGTTCTCTTTTGAGTCTACATGCTGAGGCATACAAGCTACACCAAAGCGTTTCCAGTTACAAAGTGTTGTTTAGGAAAATCAAGATAATTTCGCATGATGCAGGATTTCCCTAAAACGTGGTATTCTGACATATTTTTTTCGAGAGAAAACTCTCCTGTGCATTCTCTTATGAGGCTACAGGTTTAAACATACACACAACACCAAATCTTTTCGAGTTACAACGTGTTGTTGAAGAAAAACAAGAAAATTTTGCATGATGCATTATTTCTTCTCGTATAATTTACGTATTTCCAATACGTACGTATTTGTCTTTACTCTGCAACACTATATTTCCTTATAACGTGGTATTCTTACATATTCTTTCGAGAGAAAGCTCTCCTGTGCGTTCTCGTTTGAGGCTGCACGCTTAGACAAAAACACAACACCAAAGCTTTTCGAGTTACAACAAGTTGTTTAGGAAAAAAAAGATAATTTCGCATGATTCGGGATTTTCCTAATACGTGGTATTCTGACATATTTTTTTCGAGAGAAAACTCTCCTATGCGTTCTCTTTTGAGGCTACAAGCTTAGACATACACGCACCACAAAATCTTTTCGAGTTACAATGTGTTCTTTATGAAAAACAAGATAATATCGCATAATGCGGGATTTCCTTAAAACATGGTATTCTGATATATTTTGTTGAGAGAATATTCTCCTTTGTGTTCTCTTTGGAGGTTACACGTTTAGACATACACGCAACACCAAAGCTTTTCGAGTTACAACGTGTTGTTAGGAAAAACAAGATAATTTCGCACAATGCAGGATTTCCTTAAAACGTGGTATTCTGACATATTTTTAGACATACACGCAACACCAAATCTTTTCGAGTTACAACGTGTTGTTTAGGAAATACAAGATAATTTTTT
Organism: Apodemus sylvaticus; assembly: GCF_947179515.1. Classification (NCBI taxonomy): domain Eukaryota; kingdom Metazoa; phylum Chordata; class Mammalia; order Rodentia; family Muridae; genus Apodemus; species Apodemus sylvaticus. Next base: position 79,387,648 of record NC_067488.1, on the reverse strand, counting down.
ACGATGCTTTATTTCTTCTCGTAATGTTTAAGTATTTCTAATACGTACGTATTTGTCTTTACTCTGCAACACTGTATTTACTTGTAACGTGGTATTCTGACATATTCTTTCGAGTGAAAACTCTCCTGTGCTTTCTCTTTTGAGGCTACACGCTTAGACATACATGCAACTCCAAATCTTTTCGAGGTACAACGTGTTGTTTAGGAAATACACGATAATTTTTTACGATGAGTTATTTCTTCTTGTAAAGTTTAAGTATTTCTAATACGTTCGTATTTGTCTTTACTCTGCAACACTCTATTTCTTTTTAACGTGGTATTCTTATATATTCTTTCAATAGAAAACTCTCCTGTCGTTCTCTTTTGAGGCTGCACCCTTAGACATACACTCAACACCAAAACTTTTCGAGTTACAACGTGTTGTTTAGGAAAAACAAGATAATTTCACACAATGGGGGATTTCCTTAAGACGTGGTATTCTGACATATTTTTTCGAGAGAAAATGCTCCTGTGCGTTCTCATTTGCGGCTACAACCTTAGAAATACACGCAACACCAAATCTTTTCGATTTTCAACTTGTTGTTTAGGAAATACAAGATAATATTGTATGGAGCATAATTTCTTCTCATAAAGTTTAAGTATTTCTAATACGTACGTATTTGTCTTTACTCTGCAACACTGTATTTCCTTGTAACGTGGTGTTCTGACATATTCTTTCGAGAGAAAACTCTACTGTGCGTTCTCTTCTGAGGCTACACATTTAGACATACATGCAACACCAAAGCTTTTCGAGTTAAAACGTATTGTTTAGGAAAAACAAGATAATATCGCACAATGCTGGATTTCCTTAAAACGTGGTATTCTAACATAGTTTTTCCTAGAGAAAACTATCCTGTGCGTGCTCTTTTGAGCCTACATGCTTAGTCATACACGCAACACCAAATCTTTTCAAGTTAAAATGTGTTGTATAGGAAAAACAAGATAATCTTGCATGATGCGTTATTTCTTCTCGTAAAGTTTAAGTATTTCTAATACGTTCATATTTGTCTTTACTCTGCAACACTGTATTCCGTTATAACGTAGAATTCTTACATATTCTTTCGAGAGAAAACTCTCCTGTGCGTTCTCTTTTGAAGCTACACGCTTAGACATACACGCAACACCAAAGCTTTTCGAGTTAAAACTTGTTGTTTAGGAAAAACAAGATAATTTCACATGATGCGCTATTTCCTTACAACGTGATATTCTGACATATTTTTTCGAGAGAAAATTCTCCTGTGGGTTCTCTTTTGAGGCTACACATTTAGACATAAACGTAACATAAAATCTTTTAGAGTTACAACGTTTTGTTTATGAAATACAACGCTTAGACATGCACGCAACACCAAAGCTTTTCAAGTTACAATGTGTTATTTAGGAAAAACAAGATAATTTCGCACGATACGTAATTTCCTAAAAACGGGGTATTCTGACATGTTTTTTTCGAAAGAAAATTCTCCTGCATTCTGTTTTGAGCCTAGAAGCTTAGGCATACACGCAACACCAAATCTTTTCGAGTTACAACGTATTATTTAGGAAAAACAAGATAATTTTGCACGATGCGTTATTTATTCCCGTAAAGTTTAAGTATTTCCAATATGTATGTATTTGTCTTTAATCTGCAATACTGTATTTCCTTATAACGTGGTATTCTTACATATTCTTTCGAGTGAAAACTCTCCTGTGCGTTCTCTTTTGAAGCTTCATACTTAGACACACACGCAACTCCACATCTTTTAGAGTTACAACGTTTTGTTTAGGAAATACAAGATTATTTTGTGCGATGAGTTATTTCTTCTCGTAAAGTTTATGTATTTCTAATACGTACGTATTTGTCTTTACTCTGCAGCACTATATTTCCTTGTAACGTGGTGTTCTGACATATTCTTTCGAGAGAAAACTCTCCTGTGCATTCTCTTCTTAAGCTACACACTTAGTCATACACGCAACACCAAAGATTTTCGAGTTAAAACGTGTTGTTTTGGAAAAACAAGATAATTTTGCATGATGCGATATTTCTTATTTTAAAGTTTAATTATTTCTAATACGTACGAAATTTGTCTTTACTCTGCAACACTGTATTCCGTTATAATGTGGAATTCTTACATATTCTTTTGAGAGAAATCTCTCCAGTGCATTCTATTTTGAGGCTGCATGCTTAGGCATACACGCAACATCAAAGCTTTTCGAATTACCACGTGTTGTTTAGGAAAAACAAGATAATTTCGCATAATGCGGTATTTCCTTAAAACTTGGTATTCTGACATTTTTTTGGAGAGGAAATTCTCCTGTGGGTTCTCTTTTGAGGCTAAACATTTAGACATACACGCATCACCAAATCTTTTTGAGTTACAACGTGTTGTTTAGGAAAAAAAGATAATTTTGCACGATGCATTATTTCCTCTCGTAAATTTTAAGTATTTCTAATACTTACATATTTGTCTTTACTCTGCAACACTGTATTTCAACATAACGTGGTATTCTTACATATTCTTTCGAGAGAAAACTCTCCTCTTCATTCGCTTTTGAGGCTACACGCTTAGACATACACACAACACCAAAGCATTTCGAGTTACAACGTGTTTTTTAGGAAAAACAAGATAATTTCGCACGATGCGGGATTTCCTTAAAACGAGGTATTCTGACATATTTTTTTGAGGGAAAATTCTCCTGTGGGTTCTCTTTTGAGGCTACACATTTAGACTTACAAGCAACACCAAATCTTTAAGAGTTACAACGTATTGTTTAGGATATACAAGATAATTTTTTACGATGCGTTATTTCTTCTTGTACATTTTAAGTATTTCTAATACTTACGTATTTGTCTTTACTCTGCAACACTGTATTTGCTTAACACTTGGTATTCTTACATATTCTTTCGAGAGTAAACTCGCCTGTGCGTTCTCTTTTGAGGCTACACGCTTAGACATAGACGCAACACCAAAGCTTTTCGAGTAACAACGTGTTGTTTAGGAAAAACAAGATATTTTCGCATGATGCGGGATTTCCAAAAAACGTGGTATTCTGACATATTTTTTTCGAGAGAAAATTCTCCTGTGGGTTCTCTTTTGAGGCTACACATTTATACTTACAAGCAACACCAAATCTTTTCAGGTTACAATGTGTTGTTTAGGATATACAAGATAATTTTGTACGATGCGTTATTTCTTCTAGTTAAGTTTAAGTATTTCTAATACGTACGTATTTTTCTTTATTCTGCAACACTGTATTTGCTTGTAATGTGGTATTGTTACATATTCTTTCTAGAGAAAACGCTCCTGTGCGTTCTCTTTTGAGGCTACACGCTTAGACATACATGCAACACCAAAGCTTTTCGAGTTACAACGTGTTGTTTAGGAAAAACAAGATAATTCCGCACGATGCGGGATTTCCTAAAAACGTGGTATTCTGACATATTATTTGAGATAAAACTCTCATGTGCGTTCTCATTTGAGGCTACATGCTTAGACATACACGCAACATCAAATGTTTTAGAGTTACAACGTGTTGTTTAGGAAAAACAAGATAATTTTGCACTATGCATTATTTCTTCCCGTAAATTTTAAGTATTTCTAATAAGTACGTATTTGTCTTTACTCTGCAACACTGTATTTCCTTATAACATGGTATTCTTACATATTCCTTCGAGAGAAAACTACCCTGTGCTTTCTCTTCTGAGGCTACACACACATACACGCAACACAATGCTTTTCCTGTTAAAACGTATTGTTTAGGAAAAAATATAATTTCGCACAATGCTGGATTTCCTAAGAATGTGGTATTCTGACATATTTTTTGAGAGAAAACACTCCTGTGCATTCTCTTTTGAGGCTACGAGCTGAGGCATACACGTAACACCAAATCCTTTCGAGTTACAACGTGTTGTTTAGGAAAAACAAGATAATTTTGCACGATGCGTTTTTCTCGTAAAGTTTAAGTATTTCCAATACGTACGTATATGTTTTTCTTCTGCAACACTGTATTTCCTTATAACATGGCATTCTGACATATTTTTTCGAGAGAAATCTCTCCTGTGCATTCTCTTTTGCGGCTACAAACTTAGACATACACGCAACTCCAAATCTTTTCGAATTTCAACTTGTTGTTTACGAAATACAAGATAATTTTGTACTGAGCATTATTTCTTCTCGTAAAGTTTAACTATTTCTAATACATACGTATTTTTCTTTACTCTGCAACACTGTTTTTCTTTGTAACATGGTATTCTGACATATTGTTTCGAGAGAAAACTCTCCTGTGTGTTCTCTTCTGAGGCTACACACTTAGACATACACTAAACACAAAGCTTTCGAGTTAAAACGTGTTGTTTAGGAAAAACAAGATAATTTTGCACAATGCTGGATTTCCTTAAAACGTGGTATTCTGACATATTTTTTCGAGAGAAAACTCTCCTGTGCGTTCTCTTTTGGGGCTACACACTTAGACATACACGCAACACCAAAGCTTTTCGAGTTACAACGTTTTGTATATGAAAGACAAGATATATTCACATGATGTGTTATTTCTTCTCGTAAAGTTTAAGTATTTCTATTACGTACGTATTTGTTCTTACTCTGCAACACTTTATTTCCTTATAACGTGGTATTTTATATATTCTTTCAAGAGAAAACCCTCCTGTGCATTCTCTTTTGAGGCTGCACCCTTATACATACACGCAACCCCAAATCTTTTCGAGTTACAAACTGTTGTTTAGGAAAAACAAGATAATTTCGCACGATGCAGGATTTCCTTAAAACGTGGCATTCTGACATGTTTTTTCGATAGAAAACTATCCTTTGCATTCTCTTTTGCAGCTACAAGCTTAGACATACACGCAACACCAATTTTTTTCGAATTTCAACTTGTTGTTTAGGAAATACAAGATAATTTTGTACGGAGGGTTTTTTCTTCCCATAAAGTTTAAGTATTTCTAATACGTACGTATTTGTTTTTACTCTGCAACACTGTATTCCGTTATAACGTGGAATTCTTACATATTCTTTCTAGAGAAAACTCTCCTGTGCGTTCCCTTTTGAGGCCACACGCTTAGACATATACGCAACACCAAAGTTTTTGAGTTACAACGTGTTGTTTAGGAAAAAGAAAATAATTTCGCATTATGCGGTATTTCCTTAAAACGTGGTATTCTGACATATTTATTTGAGAGAAAATTCTCCTGTGGGTTCTCTTTTGAGGCTACACATTTAGACATACACGCAACACCAAATCCTTTCGAGTTACAAAGTGTTGTTTAGGAAAAATAAGATAATTTTGCACGATGCATTATTTCTTCTCATAAATTTTAAGTATTTCCAATAAGTACATATTTGTCTTTACTCTGCAACACTGTATTTCCTTATAACGTGGTATTCTTGCATATTCTTTTGAGAGAATACTCTCCACTTCGTTTTCTTTTGAGGCTACACGCTTACACATACATGCTACATCAAAGCTTTTCGAGTTACAAAGTGTTGTTTAAGAAAAACAAGATAATTTCGCACGATGCAGGATTTCTTTAAAACGTGGTATTCTGATATATTTTTTCAAGAGAAAATTCTCCTGTGGGTTCTCTTTTGAGGCTACACATTTAGACTTACAAGCAACACCAAATCCTTTCAGGTTACAACGTGTTGTTTAGGATATACAAGATAATATAGTACGATGCATTATTTCTTCTCGCAAAGTTTAAGTATTTCTAATATGTACGTATTTGTCTTTACTCTGCAACACTGTATTTGCTTATAACGTGGTATTCTTTCATATTCTTTTGAGAGAAAACTCTTCTGTGCGTTCTCTTTTGAGGCTACACGCTTAGATATACACGCAACACCAAAACTTTTCAAGTTACAAGGTGTTATTTAGGAAAAAGAAGATAATTTCACACGATCTGCGATTTCCTTAAAACGGGGTATTCTGACATGTTTTTTTCGAGAGAAAACTCTCCTGTGTGTACTCTTTTGAGGCTAGAAGCTTGGACATACACGCAACACCAAATCCTTTCGAGTTACAACATGTTATTTAGGAAAAATAAGATAATTTTGCACGATGCGTTATTTCTTCTCATAAAGTTTAAGTATTTCCAATATGTACGTATTTGTCTTTAATATGCAACAATGTATTTCCTTTTAACGGGGTATTCTTACATATTCTTTCGAGAGAAAACTCTCCTGTGCATTCTCTTCTGAGGCTAAACACTTAGACATACAAGCAACAACAAAGCTTTTCGAGTTACAACGTGTTGTTTAGGAAAAACAAGATAATTTCGCACGATGCGGGATTTCCTAATAACGTGGTATTCTTACATATTCTTTCGAGAGAAAACTCTCCTGTGCGTTGTCTTTTGAGGCTACACGCTTAGACATACACGCAACACCAAAGCTTTTCGAATTACAACGTGTTGTTTAGGAAAAAAACAAGATAATTTCGCACGGTGCAGGATTTTTTTAAAACGTGGTATTCTGACATATTTTTTCAAGAGAAAACTCACCTGTGCATTCACTTTTGAGGGTACACGGTTAGACATACACGCAACACCAAAGCTTTTCGAGTTGTAACGTGTTGTTCAGGAAAAACAAGATAATTTCGCATGATGCAGGATTTCCATAAAACATGGTACTCTGACATATTTTTTCGATAGAAAACTCTCCTGTGCATTCTCTTTTGAGGCTACATGCTTGGACATACAAGCAACACCAAAGCATTTCGAGTTACAACATGTTGTTTAGGAAGAAGAAGATAATTTTGCACGATGCAGAATTTCCTTAAAATGTGTCATTCTGACATATTTTTTCAAGAGAAAATAATCCTGTGGGTTCTCTTTTGAGGCTAAACATTTAGACATACACGCAACACCAAATCTTTTCAAGTTACAACGTGTTGTTTAGGAAATACAAGTTAATTTTGTACAATGCGTTATTTCTTCTTATAAATTTTAAGTATTTCTAATAAGTAAGTATTGTCTTTACTCTGCAACACTGTATTTCCTTATAACGTGGTATTCTTACATATTCTTTGGATAGAAAACTCTCCTGTGCGTTTTCTTTTGAGGCTACACCCTGAGACATACAAGCAACACCATAGCGTTTTGAGTTACAATGTGTTGTGTAGGAAAAATAAGATAATTTCGCACACTGCAGGATTTCCTTATAACGTGATATTCTAACATATTTTTTTCGAGAAAAACTCTCCAGTGCGTTCTCTTTTGAGGCTGCACCCTTATACATACACGTAACACCAAAGCTTTTCGAGTTACAACGTGTTGTTTAGGAAAACAAGATAATTTTGCACAATGCATTATTTCTTCTCGTAAATTTTAAGTATTTATAATACTTACTTATTTGTCTTTACTCTGCAACACTGTATTTCTTCATAACGTGGTATTCTTACATATTCTTTCGAGAGAAAACTCTCCTGTGCATTCTCTTTTGATGCTACACGCTTAGACATACACGCAGCACCAGAGCATTTCAAGTTAAAACGTTTTGTTTAGGAAAAACAAGATAATTTCGCACGATGCAGGATTTCCTTAAACCGTGGTATTCTGACATATTTTTCGAGGGAAAATTCTCCTGTGGCTTCTCTTTTGAGGCTACACATTTAGACTTACAAGCAACACCAAATCTTTTCGAGTTACAACGTGTTGTTTAGGATATACAAGATAATTTTTTATGATGCCTTATTTCTTCTTGTACATTTTAAGTATTTCTAATACGTATGTATTTGTCTTTACTCTGCAACACTGTATTTGCTTATCACGTGGTATTCTTACATATTTTTTCGAGAGTAAACTTGCCTGTGCGTTCTCTTTTGAGGCTACATGCTTAGACATACACGCAACACCAAAGCTTTTCTAGTTACAACGTGTTGTTTAGGAAAAAAAAAAGATAATTTCGCACCATGTTGGATTTCCTTAAAACGTGGTATATTGACATATTTTTTTCAAGAGAAAACACTCCTGTGCATTCTCTTTTGAGGCCACCAGCTTAGACATACACATCACACCAAATCTTTTCGAGTTACAACGTGTTGTTTAGGAAAAACAAGATAATTTTGCACGATGACTTTTTTTTTCTCTTAAAGTTTAAGTATTTCCAGTACGTATGTATTTGTCTTTACTCTGCAACACTGTATTTCCTTATAACGTGGTATTCTTACATATTATTTCGAGAGAAAATTCTCCTATGCGTTCTCTTTTGAGGCTGCACGCTTAGACATACACGCAACACCAAAGTTTTTCGAGTTACAACGTGTTGTTAAGGAAAAACAAGATAACTCCTTAAGATGCGGGATTTCCTTAAAACGTGGTATTCTTACATATTCTTTCGAGAGAAACCTCTCCTGTGCTTTCTCTTTTGAGGCTGTACCCTTATACATACACGCATCACCAAATCTTTTTGAGTTACAAAGTGCTGTTTAGGAAAAACAAGATAATTTCGCACGATGCGGGATTTCCTTAAAACGTGGTATTCTGACATATTTTTTCAGTAGAAAACTATCCTTTGCGTTTTCTTTTGCGGCTAGAAGCTTAGAAATACACGCAACACCAAATGTTTTCGAATTTCAACTTGTTGTTTAGGAAATGCAAGATAATTTTGTATGGAGCGCTATTTCTTCTCGTAAAGTTTAAGTATTTCTAATACGTACGTATTTGTTTTTATTCTGCAACACTGTATTCCGTTATAACGTGGAATTCTTACATATTATTTTGAGAGAAAACTCTCCTGTGCGTTCTCTTTTGAGGCTACATGCTTAGACATACACGCAACACCAAAGCTTATTGAGTTACAACGTGTTGTTTAGGAAAAACAAGATAATTTCGCATTATGCGGTATTTCCTTAAAATGTGGTATTCTGACATATTTTTTTGAGAGAAAATTCTCCTGTGGGTTCTCTTTTGAGGCTACATATTTAGACATACACGCAACACCAAATCTTTTCGAGTTACAACTGGTTGTTTAGGAAAAACAAGATAATTTTGCACGATGCATTATTTGTTCTCATAAATTTTAAGTATTTCTAATACGTACGTATTTGTCTTTACTCTGCAAAACTTTATTTCCTTATAACGTGGTATTCTTACATATTCTTTTGAGAGAAAGCTCTCCTCTTCGTTCTCTTTTGAGGCTACACGCTTACACATACACGCAACATCAAATCTTTTCGAGTTACAAAGTGTTGTTTAAGAAAAACAAGATAATTTCGCACGATGCAGGATTTCCTTAAAACGTGGTATTCTGAAATATTTTTTCGAGAGAAAATTCTCCTGTGGGTTCTCTTTTGAGGCTACACATTAAGACTTACAAGCAACACTAAATCTTTTCAGGTTACAACGTGTTGGTTAGGATATACAAGATAATATAATATGATGCGTTATTTCTTCTCGCAAAGTTTAAGTATTTCTAATACATATGTATTTGTCTTTACTCTGCAACACTGTATTTGCTTATAACGTGGTATTCTTTCATGTTCTCTCAATAGAAAAATCTCTTGTGCATTCTCTTTTGAGGCTACATGCTTAGACATACACGCAATACCGAAACTTTTCAAGTTACAAGGTGTTGTTTAGGAAAAAGAAGATAATTTCACATGATCTGCGATTTCCTTAAAACGGGGTATTCTGACATGTTTTTTTGAGAGAAAACTATCCTGTGCGTACTCTTTTGAGGCTAGAAGCTTAGACATATATGCAACACCAAATCTTTTCGAGTTACAACGTGTTATTTAGGAACAACAAGATAATTTTGCACGATGAGTCATTTCTTCACATTAAGTTTAAGTATTTCCAGTATGTACGTCTTTGTCTTTAATATGCAACACTGTGTTTCCTTGTAACGGGGTATTCTTACATATTCTTTCGAGAGAAAACTCTCCTGTGCGTTCTCTTTTGAGGGTACACGCTTAGGCTTACACGCAATACCAAAGCTTTTCGAGTTACAACGTGTTGTTTACGAAAAACAAGATAATTTCGCAAGATGCGTTATTTCTTCTCGTAAAGTTTAAGTATTTCTAATATGTACATAGTTGTCTTTACTTTGCAACACTGTATTTCCTTATAACGTGGAATTCTTACATATTCTTTCGAGAGAAAACTCTCCTGTGCGTTCTCTTTTGAGGCTACATGATTAGACATAAACAAAACACCAAAGCTTTTCGAATTACGTGTCGTTTAGGAAAAAAAAATATAATAACGCATGATGCGGTATTTCCCTAAAAAGTGGTATTCTGACACATTTTTTTCGAGAGAAAACTCTCCTGTGCTTTCTCTTTTGAGGCTGCACGCTTACTCATACACGCAACACCAAAGCTTTTCAAGTTACAACGTTTTGTTTAGGAAAAACAAGATAATTTCGAACGATGTGCAATTTCCTTATAACGGGGTATTCTGACATGTTTTTTCCAGAGAAAATGCTCCTGTGCGTTCTCTTTTGAGGCTAGAAGCTTAGACATACACGCAACACCAAATCTTTTCGAGTTACAACGTGTTGTTTAGGAAAAACAAGATAATTTTGCAAGATGCGTTATTTATTCTCGTAAAGTTTAAGTATTTCCAATACGTACGTATTTGTCTTTACTCTGCAATACTGTATTTCCATATAACGTGGTATTCTTACATATTCATTCGAGAGAAAATTCTCCTGTGAGTTCTCTTTTGAGGCTGCATGCTTAGACATACACGCAACACCAAAGCTTTTCGAGTTTCAATGTTTTGTTAAGGAAAAACAAGATAATTTCGCAAGATGCGGGATTTCCATAAAACGTGGTCTTATGACATATTTTTTCGAGAGAAAACTCTCCTGGGAAATACTCTTTTGCGGCTACAAGCTTAGACATACACGCAACTCCAAATCTTTTCGAATTTCAACTTGTTGTTTAGGAAATACAAGATGATTTTTTACGGAGCATTATTTCTTCTAGTAAACTTTAACTATTTCTAATACGTACTTATTTGTCTTTACTCTGCAACACTGTATTTCCTTGTAACATGGTATTCTGACATATTGTTTCAAGAGAAAACTCTCCTGTGTGTTCTCTTCTGAGGCTACATACTTAGACATACACGCAACACAAAGCTTTTCGAGTTAAAACGTGTTGCTTAGGAAAAACAAGATAATTTCGCACAATGCTGGATTTCCTTTAAACGTGGTATTCTGACTTATTTTTTCGAGAGAAAACTCTCCTGTGCGTTCTCTTTTGAGGATACACGCTTAGTCATACATATAACAGCAAATCTTTTCGAGCTACAAAGTGTTGTTTAGGAAAAACAAGATAATTTTCTTGATGCCTTATTTCTTCTCGTAAAGTTTAAGTATTTCCAATATGTACGTATTTGTCTTTACTCTGCAACACTGCATTTCATTATAACATGGTATTCTTACATATTCTTTCGAGAGAAAATTCTCCTGTGCATTCTATTTTGAGGCTGCACGCTTAGTCATACACGCAACACCAAATCTTTTCGAGTTACAACGTGTTGTTTAGGAAATACAAGATAATTTTGTACGTTGTGTTATTTCTTCTCGTAAAGTTTAAGTATTTCGAATACGTACTTATTTGTCTTTACTCTGCAACACTGTATCCTTATGACGTGGTATTCTTACATATTCTTTCGAGAGAAAACTCTCCTGTGCGTTCTCTTTTGAGGGTACACGCTTAGACATACACGAAATACCAAAGCTTTTCGAGTTACAACGTGTTGTTTAGGAAAAACAAGATAATTTTGCATGATGCGGTATTTCCTTAAAACATGTTCTGATATATTTTTCGAGAGAAAATTCTCCTGTGGGTTCTCTTTTGAGTCTACACATTTAGACATACACGCAACACCATATCTTTTCGAGTTACAATGTGTTCTTTATGAAATACAAGATAATTTTGTGCGCTGCATTATTTCTTCTCATAAAGTGTAAGTATTTCTAATACGTACATATTTGTCTTTACTCTGCAACGCTGTATTTCCTTGTAACGGGGTATTCTTACATATTCTTTCGAGAGAAAACTCTCTTGTGCGTTCTCTTCTGAGGCTACACACTTTGACATATCGGCAACACCAAAGCTTTTCGGTTTAAAACTTGTTGTTGAGGAAAAAACAAGTTAATTTCTCACGATGCGGGATTACCTTAAAATGTGGTATTATGATGCATTCATTAGAGAGAAAACTCTCCTGTGCGTTCTCTTTTGAGGCTACATGCGTAGTCATACACGCAACACCAAAGATTTTCGAGTACAATGTGTTCTTTAGGAAAAACAAGATAATTTTGCAGGACACATTATTTCTTCTCGTAAGTTTAAGTATTTCTAATACATACTTATTTGTCTTTACTCTGCAATACTGTATTTCCTTATAACGTGGTATTCTTACATATTCTTTCGAGAGAAAACTCTCCTGTGCATTCTCTTTTGAGGCTGCACGCTTAGACATACACACAACACCAAAGCTATTCGAGTTACAATGTGTTATTAAGGAAAACAAGTTAATTTCGCAAGATGCGGGAATTCCTTAAAACGTGGTATTCTGACATATTTTTTTGAGAGAAATCTCTCCTGTGTATTCTCCATTGAGTCTACATGCTTAGACATACAAGCAACACCAAATCTTTTCGAGTTACAACATGTTGTTTAGGAAATACAAGATAATTTTGTATGTTGCCATATTTCTTGTCGTAATGTTTAAGTATTTCTAATACCTACTTATTTGTCTTTACTCTGCAACACTGTATTTCCTTGCAACGAGGTATTATTACATATTCTTTTGAGAGAAAACTTTCCTGTGCGTTCACTTCTGGGGATACACTCTTAGACATACAGGCAACAACAAAGCTTTTCGAGTTAAAACAGGTTGGTTAGGTAAAAACAAGATAATTATGCATGATGTCGGATTTTCTTTAAACATGGTGTTCTGATATATTCATTCATAAGAAAACTCTCCTGGGCGTTCTCTTTTGAGGCTACACACTTAGTCATACATGCAACACCAAATCTTTTCGAGTTACCACGTGTTGTTTAGCAAAAACAAGATAATTTTGCTCGATGCATTATTTCTTCTCGTAAAGTATTTCTAATATGTATGTATTTGTCTTTACTCTGCAACATTGTATTCCGTTATAACGTGGAATTCTTACATATTCTTTCGAGAGAAAACTCTCCTGTGCATTCGCTTTTGCGGCAACATGCTTAGACATACACGCAACACCAAATCTTTACGAATTTCAACTTGTTGTTTAGGAAATACAAGATAATTTTGTACGGAGCGTTATTTCTTCTCGTAAAGTTTAAGTAGTTCTAATACGTACGTATATTTCTTTACTCTGCAACACTGTATTTCCTTGTAACATGGTCTTCTGACATATTCTTTCGAGAGAAAACTCTCCTGTGCGTTCTCTTTTGAGGCTACACACTTAGACATACAGGCAACACCAAAGCTTTTCGAGTTAAAACATGTTGTTTAGGAAAAACAAGATAATTTCACACGATGCGGGATTTCCTTCAAATGTGGTATTCTGATATAATTTTTCGAGAGAATACACTCCTGTGGGTTCTCTTTGAGGATACATGTTTAGACATACACGCAACAACAAATCTTTTCGAGTTACAACGTGTTGTTTTGGAAATACAAGATAATTTTGTACGATGCGTTATTTCTTCTTATAAAGTTTAAGTATTTCTTATATGTACGTATTTGTCTTTACTCTGCAACACTGTATTTCCTGGTAATGTGGGATTCTTACATATTCTTTCGAGTGAAATGTCTCCTGTGCATTCTCTTTTGAGGCTACACGCTTAGACATACACGCAACACCAAAGCTCTTTGAGTTACAACGTGTTGTGTAGGAAAAACAAGATAATTTCGCACGATGCTGGATTTCCTTAAAACGTGGTATTCTGATATATTTTTCGAGAGAAAATTCTCCTGTGCATTCGCTTTTGAGTCTACCTGCTTAGACATACACACAACACAAAATCTTTTCGAGTTACAACGTGTTGTTTAGGAAGTACAGAAAATTTTGCACGATGCGTTATTTCTTCTAGAAAATTATCAGTATTTCTAATATGTACGTGTTTGTCTTTATTCTGTAACACTGCATTTCCTTATAACGGGTTATTCTTACATATTCTTTCGAGAGAAAACTCTCCTGTGCATTTTCTTTTGAGGCTGAACCCTTACACATACACGCAACACCAAAGCTTTTCGAGTTACAACGTGTTGTTTAGGAAAAACAAGATAATTTCGCAGGATGCAGGATTTCCTTAAAACGTGGTATTCTGACACATTTTTTCAAGAGAAAACTCTCCTGGGTGTTCTCTTTTCCGGCTACATGCTTAGACATACACGCAACACCATATCTTTATGAATATCAACTTGTTGTTTAGGAAATACAAGATAATATTTTACGGAGCGTTAATTCTTCTCATAAAGTTTAAGTATTTCTAATACGTACGTATTTGTCTTTACTCTGCAACACTGTATTTCCTTGTAACGTTGTATTCTGACATATTCTTTCGAGAGAAAACTCCTGTGCATTCTCTTCTGAGGCTACACACTTAGGCATACACACAACACCAAAGCTTTTCGAGTTAAAAAGTGTTGTTTAGGAAAAAAAAGATAATATCTCACAATGATGGATTTCCTTAAAACGTGGTATTCTGACATATTTTTTTCGAGAGAAAACTCTCCTGTGTGTTCTCTTTTGAGGCTACACGCTTAGTCATACACTCAACACCAACTCTTTTCGAGTTACAAAGTGTTGTTTAGGAAAAACAAGATAATTTTGCATGATGCGTTATTTCTTCTTGTAAAGTTTAAGTATTTCTAATACGTACATACTTGTCTTCACTCTGCAACACTGTATTACCTTATAACGTGGAATTCTTACATATGCTTTCGAGAGAAAACTCTCCTGTGCATTCTCTTTTGAGGCTACATGCTTAGACTTACACGCAACACCAAAGCTTTTCGAGTTACAACATGTTGTTTAGGAAAAACAAGATAATTTCGCAAGATGCGGTATTTCCCTAAAACGTGGTATTCTGAAATATTTTTAGAGAGAAAACTTTTCTGTGTGTTCTCTTTTGAGGCTGCATGATTACTCATACACGCAACACCAAATCTTTTCGAGTTACAATGTGTTGTTTAGGCAATACAAGATAATTTTCACGATGCGTTATTTCTTCTCGTAAATTTTAAGTATTTCTAATACGTACATAATTGTCTTTACTCTGCAACATTGTATTTCCTTATAACGTGGTATTCTTACATATTTTTCCGAGAGAAAACTCTATTGTGCATTCTCTTTTGTGGCTACAAGCTTAGACATACACGCAACACCAAAGTTTTTCGAGTTCCAACATGCTGTTTAGGAAAAACAAGATAATTTAGTACGATGCAGGATTTCCTTAAAACGTGGAATTATGACGTAATTTTTTCGAGAGAAAATTCTCCTGTGGGTTCTCTTTTGAGGCTACACGTTTAGACATACACGCAACACCAATTCTGTTCGAGTTACAACATGTTGTTTAGGAAATACAAGATAATTTTGCAGGATGCGTTAGTTCTTCTCATAAAGTTTAAGTATTTCTAATACGTACGTATTTGTCCTTACTCTCCAACACTGTATTTCCTTATAATGTGGTATTCTTACATATTCTTTCGAGAGAAAACTGTCCCGTGCGTTCTCTTTTGAGGCTGCACGCTTAGACATACACACAACACCGAAGCTTTTCGAGTTACAACGTTTTGTTTAAGAAAAACAAGATAATTTCGCAAGATGCATTATTTCTTCTCGTAAAGTTTAAGTATTTCTAATACGTACGTATTTGTCATTACTCTGCAACATTGTATTTCCTTATAACGTGGTAATCTTACATATTCTTTCGAGAGAAAACTCTCCTGTGCGTTCTCTTTTGAGGCTACACACTTAGACATACACGCAACACCTAAGCTTTTCGAGTTAAAACATGTTGTTTACGAAAAACAAGATAATTTCATACGATGCAGTATTTCCTTAAACCGGGGTATTATGACATATTTTTTCGAGAGAAAACTCTCCTGTGCATTCTCTTTTGAGGCTGCACGCTTAGACATACACGCAACACCAAAGCTTTTCAAGTTACAACGTGTTGTTTAGGAAAAACAAGAAAATTTTGCATGATGTGTAATTTCCTCTCGTAAAGTTTATGTATTTCCAATACGTACATATTTGTCTTTACTCTGCAACACTTTATTTCTTTATAACGTGGTATTCTTACATATTCTTTCGAGAGAAAACTTTCCTGTGCATTCTCTTTTGAGGCTGCCCACATAGAAAAAAACGCAACACCAATGTTTTTCGAGTTACAACAAGTTGTTTAGGAGAAACAAGATAATTTCACACGATCTGGGATTTTCTTAAACGTGGTATTCTGACATATTTTTTCGAGAGAAAACTCTCCTGTGCGTTCTCTTTTGAGGTTACACGCTTAGACATACACGCACCACAAAACTTTTCGAGTCCAACATGTTGTTTAGGAAAAACAAGATAATTTCGCACGATGAAGGATTTCCTTCAAACGTGGTATTCTGACATATTTTTTCGAGAGAAAATTCACCTGTGGGTTCTCTTTTGAGGCTATCCATTTACACATACACACAGCACCAAATCTTTTCGAGTCACAACGTGTTGTTTAGGAAAAACTGGATAATTTTGCACGATGCGTTATTTCTTCTCCTAAAGTTTAAGTATTTCCAATACATACATATTTGTCTTTACTCTGAAACATTGTATTTCCTTATAACTTCGTATTCTTACATATTATTTCGAGAGAGAACTCTCCTGTGCGTTCCCTTTTGAGGCTCCACGCTTAGACATACACGCAACACCATAGGTATTCAAGTTACAACGTGTTGATTAAGAAAAACAAGATAATTCCGCACGATGCGGGATTTCCTTAAAACGTGCTAGTCTGACATATTTTTTCGAGAGAAAACTCTCCTTTGCATTCTCTTCTGAGTCTACACACGTAGACATACACGCAAAACCAAAGCTTTTCGAGTTAAAACATGTTGTTTAGGAAAAACAAGATAATTTCGCACAATGCTGGATTTCCTTAAAACGTGGTATTCTGACATATTTTTTCGGGAGAAAACTCTCCTGTGCGTTCTGTTTTGAGGCTACACGCTTCGACATACACGCAACTTCAAAGCTCTGCGAGTTACAACGTTTTGTTTAGGAAACACAAGTTAATTTTCATGATGCGTTATTTATTCTCGTAAAGTTTAAGTATTTCTAATATGTACGTATTTGTCCTTACTTTGCAACACTGTATTCCCTTATAACGTGGTATTCTTACATATTCTTTCGAGAGAAAACTCTCCTGTGCGTTCTATTTTGAGGCTACACACTTAGACATACACGCTACCCCAAAGCTTTTTGAGTTAAAACATGTTTAGGAAAAACAAGATAATTTCTCACGATGCGGGATTTCCTTAAAACGTGGTATTGTGACATATTTTTTCGAGAGAAAACTCTCCTGTGCATTCTCTTTTGAGGCTGCACGCTTAGTCATACATGCAACACAATATCTTTTCGAGTTACAACGTGTTGTTTCGGAAAAGCAAGATAATTTTGCACGACGCCTTACTTCTTCTAGTAAAGTTTACTTATTTCTAATATGTACGTATTTGTCTTTACTCTGCAACACTGTATTTCCTTATAACGTGGTATTCTTACATATTATTTCGAGAGAAATCTCTCCTGTGCGTTCTCTTTTGAGGCTACAAGCTTAGACATACACGCAACACCATAGCTTTTCGAGTTACAACGTGTTGTTTAGGAAAAACAACATAATTTCGCACGATGCCTGATTTCCTTAAAACGTGGTATTCTGAAATATTTTTTCTAGAGAGAATTCTCCTTTGGGATCTCTTTTGAGGATCCACGTTTAGACATAAGCGCAACAACAAATCTTTTCGAGTTATAACGTGTTGTTTAGGAAATACAAGATAATTTTGCACGATGCATTATTTCTTCTCATAAAGTTTAAGTATTTCCAATATGTACGTATTTGTCTTTAATATGCAACACTGTATTTCCTTTTAACGGGGTATTCTTACATATTCTTTGGAGAGAAAACTCTCCTGTGCGTTCTCTTCTGAGGCTACACACTTAGACATACACGCAACAGCAAAGCTTTTCGAGGCTACAACGTGTTGTTTAGGAAAAACAAGATAAATTCGCACGATGCTGGATTTCCTTAAAACGTGGTATTCTGACATATTTTTTCGAGAGAAACCTCTCCTGTGTGTTCTGTTTTGAGGCTACACGGTTAGACATACACGCAACACCAAAGCTTTGCAAGTTACAACGTTTTTTTTAGAAAAACAAGATAATTTCGCATGATGCGTTATTCCTTCTCGTAAAATTAAAGTATTTCTAATATGTACGTATTTGTCCTTACTTTGCAACACTGTATTCCCTTATAACGTGGTATTCTTACATATTCTTTCGAGAGAAAACTCTCCTGTGCGTTCTATTTTGAGGCTACACACTTAGACATACACGCTACACCAAAGTTTTTCGAGTTAAAATATGTTGTTTAGGAAAAACAAGATAATTTCTCACGATGCGGGATTTCCTTGAAACGTGGTATTGTGACTTATTTTTTTCGAGAGAAAACTCTCCTGTGCATTCTCTTTTGAGGCTGCACGCTTAGTCATACATGCAACACAATATCTTTTCGAGTTACAACGTGTTGTTTAGGAAAAACAAGATAATTTTGCACGACGCGTTATTTCTTCTAGTAAAGTTTACTTATTTCTAATATGTACGTATTTGTCTTTACTCTGCAACACTGTATTTCCTTATAACGTGGTATTCTTACATATTCTTTCAAGAGAAATCTCTCCTGTGCGTTCTCTTTTGAGGCTACAAGCTTAGACATACACGCAACACCATAGCTTTTCGAGTTACAACGTGTTGTTTAGGAAAAACAACATAATTTCGCACGATGCCTGATTTCCTTAAAACATGGTACTCTGACATATTTTTTCAAGAGAGAATTCTCCTGTGCATTCTCCTTTGAGGATACACGTTTAGACATACGTGCAACAAGAAATCTTTTCGAGTTACTTACGTGTTGTTTAGGAAATACAAGATAATTTGTTACGATGCAATATTTCTTCCCGTAATGTTTAAGTATTTCTAATATGTACGTATTTGTCTTTACTCTGCAACAATGTATTTATAAGAATAATGTGGTATTCTTATATATTCTTTTGAGTGAAACCTCTCCTGTGCGTTCTCTTTTGAGGCTACACGCTTAGACATACACGCAACACAAAATCTTTTCGAGTTACAACGTGTTGTTTAGGAAAAACAAGATAATTTTGCATGATGCATAATTTCTTCTCGTAAAGTTTAAGTATTTCTAATATGTATGTATTTGTCTTTACTCTGCAACACTGTATTTACTTATAACGTGGAATTCTTACATATTCTTTCGAGAGAAAACTCTCCTGTGCTTTCTCCTTTGAGGCTACATGCTTAGACATACACGCAACACCAAAGCTTTTCGAGTTACAACGTGATGTTTAGGAAAAACAAGATAATTTCGCATGATGTGGTATTTCCTTAAAACGTGGAATTCTGACATATTTTTTCGAGAGAAAATTCTCCTGTGGGTTCTCTTTGGAGGCTACACATTTAGACATACACGCAACACCAAATCTTTTCTAGTTACAACGTGTTGTTTAGGAAAAGCAAGATAATTTTGCACGGTGCATTATTTGTCCTCGTAAATTTTAAGTATTTCTAATACGTACGTATTTGTCTTTACTCTGCCACACTGTATTTCCTTATAACGTGGTATTCTTTCATATTCTTTAGAGAGAAAACTCTCCTCTTCATTCTCTTTTGAGGCTACACGCTTAGACATAAGCGCAACACCAAAGCTTTTCGAGCTACAATGTGTTGTTTAGGAAAAACAAGATAATATTGCACGATGCAGGATTTCCTTAAAACGTGGTATTCTGACATATTTTTTGGAGAGAAAATTCTCCTGTGGGTTCTCTTTTGAAACTTCACATTTAGACTTACAACAACACCAAATGTTTTCAGGTTACAACCTGTTGTTTAGGATATACAAGATAATTTTGTGCGATGTGTTATTTCTTCTCGGAAAGTTTAAGTATTTCTAATACTTACGTATTTGTCTTTACTCTGCAACACTGTATTTGCTTATAACGTGGTATTCTTCCATATTCTTTCGAGAGAAAATGCTCCTGTGCGTTCTCTTTTGAGGCTACACGCTTACACATACACACAACACCAAAGCTTTTCAAGTTACAACGTGTTATTTAGGTAAAACAAGATAATTTCGCAGGATGAGCAATTTCCTTAAAATGTGGTATTCTGACATGTTTTTTCGAGAGAAAACTCTCCTGTAAGTTCTCTTTTGAGGCTAGAATCTTAGACATACACGCAACACCAAATCTTTTCGAGTTACAACGTGTTATTTAGGAAAAACCAGATAATTATGCTTGATGCGTTATTTCTTCTCATAAAGTTTAAGTATTTCCAATATATACGTATATGTCTTTAATATGCAACACTGTATTTCCTTGTAACGGGGTATTCTTACATATTCTTTCGAGAGAAAACTCTCCTGTGCGTTCTCTTCTGAGGGTACACACTTAGACATTTACTCAACACCAAAGCTTTTCGAGTTACAACGTGTTGTTTAGGAAAAACAAGATAATTTCACACGACAAGTTATTTCTTTAAAATGGGGTATTATGACATGTTTTTTCGAGATAAAACTCTCCTGTGTGTTCCCTTTTGAGGCTGCACGATTAGACATACAAGCAACAGCAAATCTTTTCGAATTACAGCGTGTTGTTAAGGAAAAACAAGATAATTTCACAAGATGCGGGATTTCCTTAAAACGTGGTATTCTGACATATTTTTTCAAAGAAAACTCTCCTGTGCATTCTCTTTTGAGGCTACAAGCTTAGACATACACGCAACACCAAACTTTTCGAGTTACAACATGTTGTTTAGGAAAAAAAAAATAATTTCGCATGATGTGGTATTTCCCTAAAACGTGGTATTCTGACATATTTTTTCAGGAGAAAACTCTCATGTGTGTTCTCTTTTGAGGCTACAATCTTAGAAATACACGCAACCTCAAATCTTTTCAAGTTACAAGGTGTTGTTTAGGAAAAAGAAGTATTTTTAATACGTACATATTTGTCTTTACTCTGCAACACTATATATCCTTATAACGTGGTATTCTTAAATATTCTTTCGAGAGAAAACTCTCCTGTGCGTTCTCTTTTGAGGCTGCACCTTAGACAAAAACACAACACCAAAGCTTTTCGAGTTACAACAAGTTGTTTAGGAAAAACAAGATAATTTCGCATGATGCGGGATTTTCTTAAAACGTGGTATTCTGACATATTCCTTCGAGAGAAAACTCTCATGTGCGTTTACTTTTGAGGCTAGAAGCTTAGACATACACGCAACACCAAATCTTTTCGAGTTAAAACGTGTTATTTAGGATAAACAAGATAATTTTGCACGATGCGTTATTTCTTCTCATAAAGTTTAAGTATTTTCAATAGGTACATATTTCTCTTTAATATGCAACTCTGTATTTCCTCATAACGTGGTATTCTTACATATTCTTTCGAGTGAAAACTCTCCTGTGCATTCTATATTGAGGCTACACGCTTAGACATTCATGCAACACCAAAGCTTTTCGAGTTAAAATATGTTGTTTAGGAAAAACAAGATAATTTCTCATGATGCAGGATTTCCTTAAAACATGGTATTGTAACATATTTTTTCGAGAGAAAACTTTCCTGTGTGTTCTCCTTTGAGGCTACAAGCTTAGAAATACACGCAACCTCAAATCTTTTCGAGTTACGAGGTGTTGTTTAGGAAAAAGAAGATAATTTTGCACGATGCATTATTTCTTCTCGTAAAGCTTAAGTATTTCTAATACGTACATATTTGTCTTTACTCTGCAACACTATATTTCCTTATAACGTGGTATTCTTACATATTCTTTCGAGAGAAAACTCTCCTGTGCGTTCTCTTTTGAGGCTGCTCCTTAGACAAAAACACAACACCAAAGCTTTTCGAGTTACAGCAAGTTGTTTAGGAAAAACATGATAATTTCGCATGATGCGGGATTTTCTTAAAACGTGGTATTCTGACATATTCCTTCGAGAGAAAACTCTCATGTGCATTCTCTTTTGAGGCTGGAAGCTTAGACATACACGCATCACCAAATCTTTTCGAGTTACAACGTGTTATTTAGGAAAAACAAGATAATTTTGCACGATGCGTTATTTCTTCTCATAAAGTTTAAGTATTTCAAATAGGTACGCATTTCTCTTTTATATGCAACTCTGTATTTCCTCATAACGTGGTATTATTACATATTCTTTCGAGTGAAAACTCTCCTGTGCATTCTCTATTGAGGCTACACGCTTAGACATTCATGCAACACCAAAGCTTTTCGAGTTAAAATATGTCGTTTAGGAAAAACAAGATAATTTCTCATGATGCAGGATTTCCTTAAAACATGGTATTATGACATGTTTTTTCGAGAAAAAACTCTCCTGTGCATTCTCTTTTGAGGCAACACGCGGAGACAAACAAGCAACACCAAACGTTTTCGAGTTACAGCGTGTTGTTTAGGAAAAACAAGATAATTTTGCACGTTGCAGGATTTCCTTAAAAGTTGGTATTCTGACATATTTTGTCGAGAGAAAATTCTCCTGTGGGTGCTCTTTGGGGCTACACGTTTAGACATACACACAACACCATATCTTTTCGAGTTACAACGTGTTGTTTAGGAAATACAAGATAATTTTGTATGATGCGTTATTTCTTCTCGTAAAGTTTAAGTATTTCTAATTCGTACGTATTTGTCTTTACTCTGCAACACTCTATTTCCTTATAACGTGGTTTGCTTACATATTCTTTCGAGGGAAAACTCTCCTGTGCGTTCTCTTTTGAGGATAGACACTTAGACACAAACGCAACACCAATGCTTTTATAGTTACAGCGAGTTGTATAGGAAAAAAAAAGATAATTTCGCACGATGCTGGATTGTCTTAAAACGTGGTATTCTGACATATTTTTTTTTGAGAGAAAACACTCCTATGCCTTCTCTTTTGAGGCTACAAGCTTATACATACATGCAACTCCAAATCTTTTCAAGTTAAAATATGTTGTTTAGGAAAAGCAAGATAATTTTGCACGATGTGTTATTTCTTCTCATAAAGTTTAAGTATTTCTAATATGTACGTATTTGTCTTTACTCTGCAATACTGTATTTCCTTATAACGTGGTATTCCTACATATTCTTTCAAGAGAAAACTCTCCTGTGCGTTCTCTTTTGAGGCTACATTCTTAGACATACACGCAACACCAAAGCTTTTTAAGTTACAAAGTGTTGTTTAGGAAACACAAGATTAATTTCGCACGATTATTTCGCGATTTCCTTATAACGGGGTATTCTGACATGTTTTTTTTTTTTTTGAGAGAAAACTCTCCTGTGCGTTCTCTTTTGAGGCTAGAAGCTTAGACATACACGCAACACCAAATCTTTTCGAGTTACAATGTGTTATTTAAGAAAAACAAGATAATTTTGCATGTTGCGTTATTTCTTCTCATAAAGTTTAAGTATTTCCAATATGTACGTATTTCTCTTTAATATGCAACTCTATATTTCCATATAACGTGGTATTCGTACATATTATTTCGAGTGAAAACTCTCCTGTTCATTCTCTATTGAGTCTACACGCTTAAACATACACGCAACAACAAAGCTTTTCGAGTTAAAATATTTTGTTAAGGAAAAGCAAGATAATTTCCCACGATGCGTGATTTCCTTAAAACGTGGTATTCTGACATATTTTTTCGAGAGAATACTCTCCTGTGCGTTCTCCTTTGAGGATACACGCTTAGACATACACGCAACACCAAATCCTTTCGAGATACAACGTGTTGTGTAGGAAATACAAGATAATTTTGTACGATCCGTTATTTCTTCTCATAAAGTTTAAGCGTTTCTAATATGTACATAGTTGTCTTTACTCTCCAACACTGTATTTCATTATAACATGGTATTCTTACATAATCTTTCGAGAGAAAACTCTCCTGTGCGTTCTCTTGAGGCTACACACTTAGACATAGACGTAACACTAAAGCTTTTCGAGTTAAAACATGTTGTTTAGGAAAAACAAGATAATTTCGCACGATGCGGGATTTCTTTAAATCGTGGTATTCTGACATATTTTTTTCGAGAGAAAACACTCCTGTGCCTTCTCTTTTGAGACTACAAGCTTATACATACACGCAACACCAAATCTTTTCGAGTTACAATGTGTTGTTTAGGAAAAACAAGGTAATTTTGCACGATGTGATATTTCTTCTGGTAAAGTTTAAGTATTTCCAATACGTACGTATTTGTCTTTACTCTGCAACACTATATTTCCTTATAACGTGGTATTCTTACATATTCTTTCGAGAGAAAACTCTCCTGTGCGTTCTCTTTTGAGGCTGCATTCGTAGATATACATGCAACACCAAAACTTTTCGAATTACAACGTGTTGTTTGGGAAAAACAAGATAATTTCGCACGATGCTGGATTTCCTTAAAACGTGGTATTCTGAAATATTTTTTTCGAGAGAAAATTGTTCTGTGCGTTCTCTTTTGAGACTACATGCTTTACCATACATGCAACACAAAATCTTTTCGAGTTATAACGTGTTGTTTAGGAAATACAAGATAATTTTGCACGATGCGTTATTTTTTCTCGAAAATTTTAAGTACTTCTAATACGTACATATTTGTCTGTAAACTGCAACACTGTATTTCCTTATATCGTGGTATTCTTACATATTTTTTCGAGAGCAAACTCTCCTGTGTGTTCTCTTTTGCGGCTACATGCTTAGACATACACGCAACACCAATTCTTTTCAAGTTACAATGTGTTGTTTAGGAAAAACAAGATAATTTTGCATGATGCGTTATTTCTTCTCATAAATTTTAAATATTTCTAATACGTACGTTTTTTTTTTTAATCTGCAACACTGCATTTCCTTATAACGTGGTATTCTTACATAATCTCTCGAGAGAAAACTCTCTGGTACATTCTCTTTTGAGGCTACACGCTTAGACATACACGCAACACCAATGCTTTTCAAGTTACAACGTGTTGTTTAGGAAAAACAAGATAATTTCGCACGATGTGCGATTTCCTTATAATGGGGTATTCTGACATGTTTTTTCGAGAGAAAACTCTCCTGTGCGTTCTCTTTTGAGGCTAGAAGCTTAGAAATACACGCAACATCAAATCTTTTCGAGTTACAACGTGTTATTTAGGAAAAACAAGATAATTTTGCACGATGCATTATTTCTTCTCATAAAGTTTAAGTATTTCCAATATGTACGTATTTCTCTTTAATATGCAACTCTGTATTTCCTTATAACGTGGTATTCTTACATATTCTTTCGAGTGAAAACTCGCCTGTCCGTTCTCTATTGAGGTTACACGCTTAGACCTACATGCAACACCAAAGCTTTTCGAGTTAAAATATGTTGTTAAGGAAAAACAAGATAATTTCCAACGATGCGTGATTTCCTTAAAACGTGGTATTCTGACATGTTTTTACGAGAGAAAATTCTCCTGTGCGTTCTCTTTTGAGGCTACATGCTTAGACATACACGCAACACCAAGTGTTTTCGAGTTACAACCTGTTGTTTAGGAAACACAAGATAATTTCGCACGATGCGGGATTTCCTTAAAACGTGGTATTCTGATATATTTTTTCGAGAGAAAACCCTCCTGTGTGTTCTCTATTGAGTCTACACGCATAGACATATACGCCACACCAAATCTTTTTGAGTTAAAACGTGTTGTTTAGGAAATACAAGATAATTTTTTACGATGCGTTATTTCTTCTAGTAAGTTTAAGTATTTCTATTATGTATGTACTTGTCTTTACTCTGCTAAACTGTATTTCCTTGTAATGTGGTATTTTTACATATTCTTGCGAGACAAAACTCTCCTGTGCATTCTCTTTTGAGGCTACACACTTAGACCTACACGCAACACCAAAGCTTTTTGTTTTAAAACATGCTGTTTAGGAAAAACAAGATAATTTCTCATGATGCAGGATTGCCATAAAACATGGTATTGTGACATAATTTTTCGAGAGAAAACTCTCCTGTGCATTCTCTTTTGAGGCTATACGTGGAGACATACAAGCAACACCAAAGGTTTTCGAGTTACAACGTGTTTTTTAGGAAAAACATGATAATTTCGCAAGTTGCAGGATTTCCTTAAAAGTTGGTATTCTGACATATTTTATCGAGAGAAAATTCTCCTGTGGGTGCTCTTTGGGGCTACACGTTTAGACATACACACAACACCAAATCTTTTCTAGTTACAATTGTTGTTTTGGAAGTACAAGATAATTTTGTACGATGCGTTATTTCTTCTCGTAACGTTTAAGTATTCCTAATACGTACATATTTTTCTTTATTCTGCAACACTGTATTTCTTTATAACGTGGTATTCTTACATGTTCTTTCGAGAGAAAATTGTCCTGTGCATTCTTTTTTGAGGCTGCACGCTTAGACATACACGCAACACCAAAGCTTTTCGAGTTACAACGTGTTGTCAAGGAAAAACAAGATAATTTCGCAAGATGCAGGATTTCCTTAAATCGTGGTATTCTTACATATTCTTTAGAGAGAAAACTCTCCTGTGCATTCTCTTTTGAGGCTGCATTCTTAGACATACACGCAACACCAAAGCTTTTCGAGTTACAACGTGTTGT
The DNA here is from genome assembly GCF_947179515.1 of Apodemus sylvaticus. NCBI lineage: Eukaryota > Metazoa > Chordata > Mammalia > Rodentia > Muridae > Apodemus > Apodemus sylvaticus. Next base: position 79,360,779 of record NC_067488.1, on the reverse strand, counting down.
TTAGGAAAAACAAGATAATTTCGCACGATGCTGGATTTCCTTAAAACGTGGTATTCTGAAATATTTTTTAGAGAGAAAATTGTTCTGTGCGTTCTCTTTTGAGACTACATGCTTTACCATACACGCAACACAAAATCTTTTCGAGTTATAACGTTTTGTTTAGTAAATACAAGATAATTTTGCACAATGCATTATTTCTTCTCGAAAATTTTAAGTACTTCTAATACGTACATATTTGTCTGTAAACTGCAACATTGTATTTCCTTATATCGTGGTATTCTTACATATTTTTTAGAGAGCAAACTCTCCTGTGCGTTCTCTTTTGCGGCTACACGCTTAGACATACACGCAACACCAAAGCTTTTCGAGTTAAAACGTGTTGTTTAGGAAAAGCAAGATAATTTCGCACGATGCGGGATTTCCTTAAAACGTGGTATTATGACATATTTTTTCGAGAGTAAATTCTCCTTTGGGTTCACTTTTGAGGTTACACGTTTAGACATACAGGCAACACCAATTCTTTTCGAGTTACAACGTGTTGTTTAGGAAAAACAAGATAATTTTGCATAATGTGCTATTTCTTCTCGTAAATTTTAAATATTTCTAATACGTACGTATTTTTTTTTTCATCTGCAACACTGTATTTCCTTATCACGTGGTATTCTTACATAATCTCTCGAGAGAAAACTCTCCGGTGCATTCTCTTTTGAGGCTACATGCTTAGACATACACGCAACACCAAAGCTTTTCAAGTTACAACGTGTTGTTTAGGAAAAACTAGATAATTTCGCACGATGTGCGATTTCCGTATAACGGGGTATTCTGACATGTTTTTTTCGAGAGAAAACTCTCCTGTGCATTCTCTTTTGAGGCTAGAAGCTTAGAAATGCAAGCAACACCAAATCTTTTCGAGTTACAACGTGTTATTTAGGAAAAACAAGATAATTTTGCACGATGCATTATTTCTTCTCATAAAGTTTAAGTATTTCCAATATGTACGTATTTCTCTTTAATATGCAACTCTGTATTTCCTTTTAACGTGGTATTCTTTCATATTCTTTCGAGTGAAAACTTTCCTGTCCGTTCTCTATTGAGGCTACATGCTTAGACCTACATGCAATACCAAAGCTTTTCAAGTTAAAATATGTTATTAAGGAAAAACAAGATAATTTCCAACGATGCGTGATTTCCTTAAAACGTGGTATTCTGACATGTTTTTACGAGAGAGAATTCTCCTGTGCGTTCTCTTTTGAGGCTACATGTTTAGACATACACGCAACACCAAATCTTTTCGAGTTACAACCTGTTGTTTAGGAAACACAGGATAATTTCGCACGATGCGGGATTTCCTTAAAATGTGGTATTCTGATATATTTTTTCGAGAGAAAACTCTCCTGTGTGTTCTCTTTTGAGGCTACACGCATAGACATATACGCCACACCAAATCTTTTTGAGTTACAAGGTGTTGTTTAGGAAATACAAGATAATTTTTTAGGATGCATTGTTTCTTCTCGTAAGTTTAAGTATTTCTATTATGTACGCATTTGTCTTTTCTCTGCAAAACTGTATTTCCTTGTAATGTGGTATTTTTACATATTCTTGCGAGAGAAATCTCTCCTGTGCATTCTCTTTTGAGGCTACACACTTAGACCTACATGCAACACCAAAGCTTTTTTTTAAAAACATGTTGTTTAGGAAAAACAAGATAATTTCTCATGATGCAGGATTTCCATAAAACATCATATTGTGACATAATTTTTCGAGAGAAAACTCTCCCGTGCATTCTCTTTTGAGGCTATACGCAGAGACATACAAGCAAAACCAAAGGTTTTCGAGTTACAACGTGTTGTTTAGGAAAAACATGATAATTTCGCAAGTTGCAGGATTTCCTTAAAAGTTGGTATTCTGACATATATTTTCGAGAGAAAATTCTCCTGTGGGTGCTCTTTGAGGCTACACGTTTAGGCATACACACAACACCAAATCTTTTCTAGTTACAATTGTTGTTTAGGAAGTACAAGATAATTTTGTACGATGCATTATTTCTTCTTGTAAAGTTTAAGTATTTCTAATACGTACGTATTTGTCTTTACTCTGCAACACTGTATTTCCTTATAACGTGGTATTCTTACATGTTCTTTCGAGAGAAAATTATCCTTTGCGTTCTTTTGTGAGGCTGCACGCTTAGACATGCACGCAACACCAAAGCTTTTCGAGTTACAACGTGTTGTCAAGGAAAAACAAGATAATTTCGCAAGATGCAGGATTTCCTTAAAACGTGGTATTCTTACATATTCTTTCGAGAGAAAACTCTCCTGTGCGTTCTCTTTTGAGGCTGCACCCTCATACATACACGCAAAACTAAAGCTCTTCGAGTTACAACGTGTTGATTAGGAAAAACAAGATAATTTCGCATGATGCGGGATTTCCTTAAAACATGGTATTCTGACATATTTTTTCGAGAGAAAACTCTCATGTGCATTCTCTTTTGAGGCTACACGCTTAGACATACTCGCAACACCAAATCCTTTCGCGTTACAACGTGTTGTTTAGGAAAAACAAGATAATTTTGCACGATACATTATTTCTTCTCGTAAATTTTAAGTATTTCTAATACGTACGCATTTGTCTTTACTCTGCAACACTGTATTTCCTTATAACGTGGTATTCTTACATATTCTTTCAAGAGAAAACTTTCCTGTGCGTTATCTTCTGAGGCTACACACTTACAAATACACGCAACACAAAGCTTTTCGAGTTAAAATATGTTGTTTAGGAAAAACAAGATAATATCTCACAATGTGGGATTTCTTTAAAACGTGGTACTCTGACATATTTTTTCGAGAGAAAATTCTCCTGTGGGATCTCTTTAGAGGCTACAAATTTAGACATACATGCAACACCAAACCTTTTCTAGTTACAACGTGTTGTTTAGGAAAAACAAGTTAATTTTGCACGATCCATTATTTCTTTTCATAAATTTTAAGTATTTCTAATTCGTACGTATGTGTCTTTACTCTGCAACACTGTATTTCCTTATAACATGGTATTCTTACATATTCTTTCGAGAGAAAACTCTCCTCTTCATTCTCTTTTGAAGCTACACGCTTAGACATACACGCAACACCAAAGCTTTTCGAGTTACAACGTGTTGTTTAGGAAAAACAAGATAATTTCACACGATGCGGGATTTCCTTAAAACGTGGTTTTATGACATATTTTTATGAGAGAAAACTCTCCTGTTCGTTCTCTTTTGAGGCTACATGCTTAGACATACAGGCAACACCAAATCTTTTCGAGTTACAACCTGTTGTTTAGGAAACACAAGAGAATTTCGCACGATGCACGATTTCCATAAAACGTGGTTTTCTGACATATTTTTATGAGAGAAAATTCTCCTGTGCGTTCTCTTTTGAGGCTACATGCTTAGACATACACGCAACACCAAATCTTTTCGAGTTACCACCTGTTGTTTAGGAAACACAAGATAATTTCGCACGATGCGGGATTTCCTTAAAACGTGGTATTCTGACATATTTTATCGAGAGAAAACTCTCCTATGCGTTCTCTTTTGAGGCTACACGCATAGACATATACGCCACACCAAATCTTTTCGAGTTACAACGTTTTGTTTAGGAAACACAATATATTTTTGTACGATGTGTTATTTCTTCTCGTAAGTTTAAGTATTTCTAATATGGACTTTTTTGTCTTTACTCTGCAAAACTGTATTTCCTTGTAACGTGGTATTCTTACATATTCTTGCGAGAGAAAACTCTCCTGTGCATTCTCTTTTGAGGCTACACACTTAGACCTACACGCAACAACAAACCTTTTCGTTTTAAAACATGTTGTTTAGGAAAAATAAGATAATTTCTCATGATGCAGGATTTCCTTAAAACATGGTATTGTGACATATTTTTTCGAGAGAAATCTCTCCCATGCATTCTCTTTTGAGGCTATAAGCAGAGACAAACAAGCAACACCAAAGGTTTTCGAGTTACAATGTGTTGTTTAGGAAAAACAAGATAATTTCGCACGTTGCAGGATTTCCTTAAAAGTTGGTATTCTGACATATTTTTTCGAGAGAAAATTCTCCTGTGGGTCCTCTTTGGGGCTACACGCTTAGACATACACACAACACCAAATCTTTTCGAGTTACAACGTGTTGTTTAGGAAATACAAGATAATTTTATACGATGCATTATTTCTTCTCGTGAAGTTTAAGTATTTCTAATACGTACGTATTTTTCTTTACTCTGCAACACTGTATTTCCTTATAACGTAGTATTCTTACATATTCTTTCGAGAGAAAATTGTCCTGTGCATTCTCTTTTGAGGCTGCACGCTTAGACATACATGCAACACCAAAGCTTTCGAGTTACAACGCGTTGTTAAGGAAAAATAAGATAATTTCGCAAGATGCTGGATTTTGTTAACACGTGGTATTCTTACATATTCTTTCGAGAGAAAACTCTCCTGTGCGTTCTCTTTTGAGGCTACACACTTAGACATACACGCAACACCAAAGCTTTTCGAGTTACAACGTGTTGTTTAGGAAAAACAAGATAATTTCGCATGTTGCGGGATTTCCTTAAATCGTCGTATTCTGACATATTTTTTCGAGAGAAAATTCTCATGTGCGTTCTCTTTTGAGGCTACACGCTTAGACATACTCACAACACCAAATCGTTTCGAGTTACAATGTGTTGTTTAGGAAAAACAAGATAATTTTGCACGATGCATTATTTCTTCTCGTAAATTTTAAGTATTTCTAATACTTACGTATTTGTCTTTACTCTGCAACACTGTATTTCCTTATAATGTGGTATTCTTACATATTCTTACGAGAGAAAATTGTCCTTTCTGTTCTCTTTTGAGGCTGCATGCTTAGACATACATGCAACACCAAAGCTTTCGAGTTACAACGCGTTGTTAAGGAAAAACAATATAATTTCGCAAGATGCAGGATTTCGTTAACACGTGGTATTCTTACATATTCTTTCGAGAGAAAACTCTCCTGTGCGTTCTCTTTTGAGGCTACACACTTAGACATACATGCAACACCAAAGCTTTTCGAGTTACAACGTGTTGTTTAGGAAAAACAAGATATTTTCGCATGTTGCGGGATTTCCTTAAAACGTGGTATTCTGACATATTTTTTCGAGAGAAAATTCTCATGTGCATTCTCTTTTGAGGCTACACGCTTAGACATACTCACAACACCAAATCGTTTCGAGTTACAATGTGTTGTTTAGGAAAAACAAGATAATTTTGCACGATTCGTTATTTATTCTCATAAATTTTAAGTATTTCTAATACGTACTTATTTGTCTTTACTCTGCACCACTGTATTTCCTTATAACGTGGTATTCTTACATATTCTTTCGAGAGAAAACTCTACTCTTCATTCTCTTTTGAAGCTACACGCTTAGACATACGCGCAACACAAAAGCTTTTCGAGTTACAACGTGTTGTTTAGGAAAAACAAGATTTTTTCCAGGATGCGGGATTTCCTTAAAACGTGGTATTCTGACTTTTTTTTTCGAGAGAAAATTCTCCTGTTGGTGCTCTTTGGGGCTACACGTTTAGACATACACACAACACCAAATCTTTTCTAGTTACAATTGTTGTTTAGGAAATACAAGATAATTTTGTACGATGCGTTATTTCTTCTCTTAAAGTTTAAGTATTTCTAATGCATACGTATTTGTCTTTACTGTGCAACACTGTTTTTGCTTATAACGTGGTATTCTTACATATTCTTTCGAGAAAAAACGGTCCTGTGCATTCTCTTTTGAGGCAACACGCTTAGACATACACGCAACACCAAAGCTTTTCAAGTTACAAAGTGTTTAGGAAAAACAAGATAATTTCGCACGATGAGCGATTTACTTAAAACGGGGTATTCTGACATGTTTTTTTGAGAGAAAACTCTCCTGTGCGTTCTATTTTGAGGCTAGAAGCTTAGACATACACGCTACACAAAATCCTTTTGAGTTACAACCTGTTATTTAGGAAAAACAAGATAATTTTGCATGATGCGTTATTTCTTCTCATAAAGTTTAAGTATTTCCAATATGTATGTATATGTCTTTAATATGCGACACTGTATTTCCTTGTACCGGGGTATTCTTACATATTCTTTAGAGAGAAAACTCTCTTGTGCATTCTCGTCTGAGGCTACACACTTACACATACACGCAACACAAAAGCTTTTCAAATTACACTGTGTTGTTTAGGAAAAACAAGATAATTTCGCATGATGAGCGATTTCCTTAAAACGGGGTATTCTGACATGTTTTTTTTCGAGAGAAAACTCTCCTGTGCATTCTCTTTTGAGGCTAGAAGCTTAGACATACACGCAACACCAAATCTTTTGGAATTACAACGTTTAGGAAATCAAGATAATTCCGCACGATGCGGGATTTCCTAAAAACGTGGTATTCTGACATATTTTTTCGATAGAAAACTCTCCTGTGCATTCTCTTTTGAGGCTACATGCTTAGATACACGCAACACCAAAGCTTTTCGAGTTACAACGTGTTGTTTAGGAAAAACAAGATAATTTCACACAATGCTGGATTTCCTTAAAACGTGGTATTCTGACATATTTTTTCGAGAGAAAACACTCCTGTGCATTCTCTTTTGAGGCTACCATCTTAGACATACACGCAACACCAAATCTTTTCGAGTTACCATGTGTGGTTTAGGAAAAACAAGATAATTTGGCACGATGCATTATTTCTTCTCGTAAAGTTTAAGTATTTCCAATATGTACTTATTTATCTTTACTCTGCAACACTGTATTTCCTTATAACGTGGTATTCTTACATATTCTTTCGAGAGACAATTCTCCTGTGCATTCTCTTTTGAGGCTGCATGCTTAGACATATACGCAACACCAAAACTTTTCGAGTTACAACGTGTTGTTAAGGAAAAAAAAGATAATTTCGCAAGATGCGGGATTTCCTTAAAACGTGGTATTCTGACATATTTTTTTCCAGAGAAAACTCTCCTGTGCATTCTCTTTTGCGGCTACAAGCTTAGACATACACGCAACTCCAAAACATTTCGAGTTTCAACTTGTTGTTTAGGAAATACAATATAATTTTGTACGGATCATTATTTCTTTTTGTAAACTTTAACTATTTCTAATATGTACGTATTTGTCTTTACTCTGCAACACTGTATTTCCTTGTAACATGGTATTCTGATATATTGTTTCGAGAGAAATCTCTCCTGTGCGTTCTGTTCTGAGACTACACACTTAGACATACACTCAACAAAAAGCTTTTCGAGTTACAACGTGTTGTTTAGTAAATACAAGATAATTGTTTACGATGCGTTATTTCTTCTCGTAAAGTTAAAGTATTTCTAATATGTACATATTTGTCCTTAATCTGCAACACTGTATTTCCTTAAAAACGTGGTATTCTTAGATATTCTTTCGAGAGAAAACTCTCCTCTGCGTTCTCTTTTGAGGCTACACAATTAGACATACACGCAACACCAAATCTTTTCGAGTTACAACGTGTTGTTTAGGAAATACAAGATAATTTTTCATGATGCGGGATTTCCTTAAAACTTGGTATTGTGACATATTTTTTTTCGAGAGAAAACTCTCCTGTGCTTTCTCTTTTGAGGCTGCACGCTTAGTCATACATCCAACACAATATCTTTTCGAGTTCCAACGTGTTGTTTAGGAAAAACAAGATAATTTTGCACGACGCGTTATTTCTTCTAGTAAAGTTTAAGTATTTCTAATAAGTACGTATTTGTCTTTATTCTGCAACACTGTATTTCCTTATAACGTAGTATTCTTACATATGCTTTCGAGAGAAATCTCTCCTGTGCGTACTCTTTTGAGGCTACAAGCTTAGACATACACGCAATACCAAAGCTTTTTGAGTTACAAAGTGTTGTTTAGGAAAAACAAGATAGTTTTGCATGATGCAGTATTTCCTTAACACGTGGAATTCTGACATATTTTTTCGAGAGAAAATTCTCCTGTGGGTTCTCTTTGGAGGCTACACATTTAGACATACACACAACACCAAATATTTTCTAGTTATTACGTGTTGTTTAGGAAAACAAGATAATTTTCAGGTTGCATTATTTCTTCTTGTAAATTTTAAGTATTTCTAACACGTACGTATTTGTCTTTACTCTGCAACACTCTATTTCCCTATAACGTGGTATTCTTTCATATTCTTTCGAGAAAAAACTGTCCTCTTCATTCTCTTTTGAGGCTACTGCTTAGACATACAAGCAACACCAACGCTTTTCGAGTTACAACGTGTTGTTTAGGAAAAACAAGATAATTTCGCACGACGCGGGATTTCCTTAAAACGTGGTATTCTGACATATTTTTTGTAGCGAAAAGTCTCTTGTGGGTTCTCTTTTGAGGCTACACATTTAGACTTAAAAGCAACACCAAATCTTTTCAGGTTACAACGTGTTGTTTAGGATATACAAGTTAATTTTGTATGATGCGTTATTTCTTCTCGTAAAGTTTAAGTATTTCTAATACGTACGAATTGGTCTTTACTCTGCAACACTGTATTTGCTTATAACGTGGTATTCTTACATATTCTTTCGTGAGAAAACACTCCTGTGCATTCTCTTTTGAGGCTACACGCTTAGACATACATGCAACACCAAACCTTTTCAAGTTACAACGTGTTGTTTAGGAAAAACAAGATAATTTCTCACAATGAGCGATTTCCATAAAACAGGGTATTCTGACATGTTTTTTCGAGAGAAAACTCTCCTGTGTGTTCTCTTTTGAGGCCAGAAGCTTAGACATACACGCAACACCAAATCTTTTCGAGTTACAACGTGTTATTTAGGAAAAACAAGATAATTATGCTCAATGCGTTATTTCTTCTAATAAAGTTTAAGTATTTCCAATATGTACGTATATGTCTTTAATATGCAACACTGTATTTCCTTGTAACGGGGTATTCTTACATATTCTTTCGAGAGAAAACTCTCCTGTGCGTTCTCTTCTGAGGCTACACACTTAAGACATACACTCAAAACCAAAGCTTTTCGAGTTACAACGTGTTGTTTAGGAAAAACAAGATAATTTCACACGATGAGCGATTTCCTTAAAACGGGTTATTCTGACATGTTTTTTCGAGAGAAAACTATCCTGTGCATTCTCTTTTGAGGCTGCATGATTAGACATACACGCAACAGCAAATCTTTTCGAGTTACAGCGTGTTGTTAAGGAAAAACAAGATAATTTTGCAAGATGCGGGATTTCCTTAAAACGTGGTATTCTGACATATTTTTTTCCAGAGAAAACTCTCCTGTGCATTCTCTTTTGAGGCTACAACCTTAGACATACACGCGACACCAAATGTTTTCGAATTTCAACTTGTTATTTAGGAAATACAAGATAATTTTGTAAGGAGGGTTATTTCTTCTCGTAAAGTTTAAGTATTTCTAATACGTATGTATTTGTCTTTACTCTTCAACACTGTATTTCCTTGCAACGTAGTATTCTGACATATTCTTTCGAGAGAAAACTCTCCTGTGCATTCTCTTCTGAGGCTACACACTTAGACATACACGCAACACCAAAGCTTTTTGAGTTAAAATGTGTTGTTTAGGAAAAACAAGATAATTTCGCACAACGCTGGATTTCCTTAAAACGTGGTATTCTGACATATTTTTTCAAGAGAAAACTCTCCTTCCGTTCTCTTTTGAGGCTACACGCTTAGTCATACACGCAACAGCATATCTTTTCGGGTTACAAAGTGTTGTTTAGGAAAAACAAGATAATTTTGCATGATGCGTTATTTCTTCTCGTAAAGTTTAAGTATTTCCAATATGTACGTATTTGTCTTTACTCTGCAACACTGTATTTCATTATAACGTGGTATTCTTACATATTCTTTAGAGAGAAAATTCTCCTGTGCATTCTCTTTTGAGGCTGCACTCTTAGACATACACACTACACCAAAGCTATTCGAGTTACAATGTGTTATTAAGGAAAACAAGATAATTTCGCAAGATGCGGGAATTCCTTAAAACGTGGTATTCTGACATATTTTTCCGAGAGAAAACTCTCCTGTGCATTCTCTTTTGAGTCTAAATGCTTAGACATACACGCAACACCAAATCTTTTTGAGTTACAAAATGTTGTTTAGGAAATACAAGATGATTTTTTATGATGCCTTATTTCTTCTTGTAAAGTTTAAGTATTTCTAAGACGTACATATTTGTCTTTACTCTGCAACACTGTATTTCCTTGTAACGAGATATTCTTACATATTCTTTTGAATGAAAACTCTCCTTTGTGTTCTCTTCTGAGGCTACACACTTAGACATACACGCAACACCAAGGCTTTTCGAGGTAAAACTGGTTGTTTAGGTAAAAACAAGATAATTACGCATGATTCGGGATTTCCTTAAAACGTGGTGCTGTGACATATTCATTCGTGAGAAAAATCTCCTGGGCGTTATCTTTTGAGGCTACATGCTTAGTCATACACGCAACACCAAATCTTTTCGAGTTACCACGTGTTGTTTAGTAAAAACAAGATAATTTTGCTCGATGCATTATTTCTTTGCGTAAAGTTTAAGTATTTCTAATTTGTACGTATTTGTCTTTATTCTGCAACACTCTATTCCGTTATAACGTGGAATTCTTACATATTCTTTCGAGAGAAAACTCTCCTGTGCATTCTCTTTTGCGGCTACATGCTTAGACATACACGCAACACCAAATCTTTACGAATTTCAACTTGTTGTTTAGGAAATACAAGATAATTTTGTACGGAGCGTTATTTCTTCTAGTAAGATTTAAGTATTTCTAATACGTACGTATATTTCTTTACTCTGCAACACTGTATTTCCTTTTAACGTGGTATTCTGACATATTCTTTCAAGAGAAAACTCTCCTGTGCATTCTCTTCTGAAGCTACACACTTAGGCATACACACAACACCAAACCTTTTCGAGTTAAAACGTGTTGTTTAGGAAAAACAAGATAATATCGCACAATGCTGGATTTCCTTAAAACTTGGTATTCTGACATATTTTTTCAAGGAAAAACTCTCCTGTGCATTCTCTTCTGAGGCTACACACTTCGACATATACACAACACCAAAGCTTTTCGATTTAAAACTTGTTGTTTAGGAAAAAACAAGTTAATTTTGCACGATGCGGGATTTCCTTAAAATGTGGTATTCTGATGCATTCATTTGAGATAAAACTCTCCTGTGCGTTCTCTTTTGAGGCTACATGCGTAGTCATACATGCAACACCAAAGCTTTTCGAGTACAATGTGTTATTTAGGAAAAACAAGATAATTTTGCAGGATGCATTATTTCTTCTCGTAAAGTTTAAGTATTTCTAATACGTACATATTTGTCTTTACTCTGCAACACTCTATTTCCTTATAACGTGGTATTCTTACATATTCTTTCAAGAGAAAACTCTCCTGTGCATTCTCTTTTGAGGCTGCATGCTTAGACATACACACAACACCAAAGCTATTCGAGTTACAATGTGTTATTAGGAAAAACAAGATAATTTCACAAGATGCGGGAATTCTTTAAAACGTGGTATTCTGACATATTTTTTCGAGAGAAATCTCTCCTGTGCATTCTCTTTTGAGTCTACATGCTTAGACATACAAGCAAAACACCAAATCTTTTTGAGTTACAACATGTTGTTTAGGAAATACAAGATAATTTTGTATGATGCCTTATTTCTTCTTGTAAAGTTTAAGTATTTCTAATACGTACGTATTTGTCTTTACTCTGCAACACTGTATTTCCTCGTAACGAGGTATTCGTACATATTCTTTTGAGAGAAAACTCTCCTGTGCGTTCACTTCTGAGGCTACACACTTAGACATACACAACACCAAAGCTTTTCGAGTTAAAACTGGTTGTTTAGGGTAAAAAAAAAAAAGATAATTACGCATGATGCGGGATTTCCTTAAAACGTGGTGTTCTGACATATTCATTCGTGAGAAAACTCTCCTGGGCGTTATCTTTTGAGGCTACACGCTTAGTCATACACGCAACACCAAATATTTTCGAGTTACCACGTGTTGTTTAGTAAAAACAAGATAATTTTGCTCGATGCATTATTTCTTCTTGTAAAGTTTAAGTATTTCTCATACGTACTTATTTGTCTTTACTCTGCAACATTGTATTCCGTTATAACGTGGAATTCTTACATATTTTTTCGCGAGAAAACTCTCCTGTGCGTTCACTTTTGCGGTTACATGCTTAGACATACACACAACACCAAATCTTTACGAATTTAAACTTGTTCTTTAGGAAATACAAGATAATTTTGTACAGAGCGTTATTTCTTCTCATAAAGTTTAAGTATTTCTAATACGTACATATATTTCTTTACTCTGCAACACTGTATTTCCTTGTAACGTGGTATTCTGACATGTTCTTTCGAGAGAAAACTCTCCTGTGCATTCACTTCTGAGGCTACACACTTAGGCATACACACAACACCAAAGCTTTTTGAGTTAAAACGTGTTGTTTAGGAAAACCAAGATAATATCGCACAATGCTGGATTTCCTTAAAACTTGGTATTCTGATATATTTTTTCGAAGGAAAACACTCCTGTGCGTTCTCTTTTGAGGCTACACGCTTAGTCATACACTCAACACCATATCTTTTCGAGTTACAATGTGTTGTTTAGTAAAAACAAGATAATTTTGCATGAGGCGTTATTTCTTTTCGTAAAGTTTAAGTATTTCTAATATGTACATATTTGTCTTTACTCTGCAACACTGTATTCCGTTATAACGTGGAATTCTAACATATTCTTTCAAGAGAAAACTCTCCTGTGTGTTCTCTTTTGAGGCTACATGCTTAGACATGCACGCAACACCAAAGCTTTTCGAGTTACAACATGTTGTTTAGGAAAAACAAGATAATTTCTCACGATGCGGGATTTCCTTAAAATGTGGTATTATGACATAATTTTTCGAGAGAAAACTCGCCTGTGCTTTCTCTTTTGAGACTACAAGCTTAGACATACATGCAGCACCAAATCTTTTCGAGTTACAACGTGTTGTTTAGGAAATACAAGATAATTTTGTATGGAGCGTTATTTCTTCTCATAAAGTTTAAGTATTTCTAATACATACATATATTTCTTTACTCTGCAACACTGTATTTCCTTGTAACGTGGTATTCTAACATATTCTTTCGAGAGAAAACTCTTATGTGCATTCTCTTCTGAGGCTACACACTTAGGCATACACACAACACCAAAGCTTTTCGAGTTAAAACGTGTTGTTTAGGAAAAAAAAATGATAATATCACACAATGCTGGATTTCCTTAAAACTTGGTATTCTGATATATTTTTTCAAGGGAAAACTCTCCTGTGCCTTCTCGTTTGAGGCTACACGCTTAGTCATACACTCAAAACCATATCTTTTCGAGTTACAACGTGTTGTTTAGGAAAAACAAGATAATTTTGCATGAGGCGTTATTTCTTTTCATAAAGTTTAAGTATTTCTAATACGTACATATTAGTCTTTACTCTGCAACACTGTATTCCGTTATAACGTGGAATTCTAACATATTCGTTCAAGAGAAAACTCTCCTGTGTGTTCTCTTTTGAGGCTACATGCTTAGACATACACACAACACCAAAGCTTTTCGAATTACAACGTGTTGTTTAGGAAAAACAAGATAATTTCGCATGATGCGGTATTTCTTTAAAACGTGGAATTCTGACATATTTTTTCGAGGGAAAATTTTCCTGTGGGTTTTCTTTGGAGGCTACACATTTAGACATACACGCAACACCAAATATTTTCTAGTTGCTACGTGTTGTTTAGGAAACAAGATAATTTTGCACGATACATTACTTCTTCTCGTAAATTTTAAGTATTTCTAATACATACGTATTTGTTTTTACTCTGCAAAACTGTATTTCGTTTTAACGTGGAATTCTTACATATTCTTTTGAGAGAAAACTCTCCTGTGTGTTCTCTTTTGAGGCTACATGCTTAGACATACACGCAACACCAAAGCTTTTCGAGTTACAACGTGTTGTTTAGGAAAAACAAGATAATTTCGCATGATGCGGTATTTCCTTAAAACATTGAAATCTGACATATTTTTGGGGGGGGTAATTCTCATGGGGGTTCTCTTTGGAGGCTACACATTTAGACATACACGCAACACCAAATATTTTCTAGTTATTACGTGTTGTTTAGGAAAAACAAGATAATTTTGCAGGATGCATTATTTCTTCTCGTAAATTTTAAGTATTTCTAATACATACATATTTGTCTTTTCTCTGCAGCAATGTATTTCCTTATAACGTGGTATTCTTTCATATTCTTTCGAGAGAAAACTGTCTTCTTCGTTCTATTTTGAGGCTACCTATTAGACATACACGCAACACCAAAGCTTTTCGAGTTACAATGTGTTGTTTACGAAAAACAAGATAATTTCGCACGATGCGGGATTTCCTTAAAACGTGGTATTCTGACATATTTTTTGGAGAGAAAATCCTCCTTTGGGTTCTCTTTTGAGGCTACACATTTAGACTTACAGGCAACACAAAATCTTTTCAGGTTACAACGTGTTGTTTAGGATATACAAGATAATTTTGTACAATACGTTATTTCTTTTCATAAAGTTTAAGCATTTCTAATACGTACATATTTGTCTTTACTCTGCAACACTGTATTCCGTTAGAATGTGGAATTCTAATATATTCTTTCAAGAGAAAACTCTCCTGTGCGATCTCTTTTGAGGCTACATGCTTAGACATACACGCAACACCAAAGCTTTCGAATTACAACGTGTTGCTTAGGAAAAGCAAGATAATTTCGCATGATGCGGTATTTCTTTAAAACGTGGATTTCTGACATATTTTTTCGATAGAAAATTCTCCTGTGGGTTCTCTTTGGAGGCTACACATTTAGACATACACGCAACACCAAAGCTTTTCGAGTTACAACGTGTTGTTTAGGAAAAACAAGATAATTTTGCACGATACATTATTTCTACTCGTAAATTTTAAGTATTTCCAATACGTACGTATTTGTTTTTACTCTGCAACACTGTATTCAGTTAGAACGTGGAATTCTTACATATTCTTTTGAGAGAAAACTCTCCTGTGCGTTCTCCTTTGAGGCTACAAGCTTGTACATACATGCAACACCAAATCTTTTCGAGTTACAACATGTTGTTTAGGAAATACAAGATAATTTTGTATGATGCCTTATTTCTCCTCGTAAAGTTTAAGTATTTCTAATACATACGTATTTGTCCTTACTCTGCAACACTGTTTTTCCTTATAACGTGGTATTCTTACATATTCGTTCGAGCGAAAACTCTCCAGTGTGTTCTCTTTTAAGGCTACACACTTAGACATACACGCAACACCAAAGCTTTTTGAGTTAAAACATGCAGTTTAGGAAAAACAAGATAATTTCACACGATGTGGGATTTCCTTAAAACGTGGTATTCTGACATAATTTTTCGAGAGAATACTATCCTGTGGGTTCTCTTTGAGGATACACATTTAGACACACACGGAATAACAAATCTTTTCGAGTTACAGCATGTTGTTTAGGATATACAAGATAATTTTGTACGATGCGTTATTTCTTCTCATAAAGTTTAAGTATTTCTAATATGTACCTATTTGTCTTTACTAGCAACACTGTATTTCCTTGTAATGTGGTATTCTTACATATTCCTTTGAGTGAAAACTCTCCTGTGCATTCTCTTTTGAGGCTACATGCTTAGACATACACCCAACAGCAAAGCTTTTCGAGTTACAACATGTTGTGTAGGAAAAACAAGATAATTTTGCACGATGCAAGATTTCCTTAAAACGTGGTATTCTGACATATTTTTTCGAGAGAAAATTCTCCTGTGCGTTCTCTTTTGATGCTACATGCTTAGACATACACGCAACACAAAATCTATTCGAGTTACAACGTGTTGTTTAGGAAATACAAGATAATTTTGCACGATGCGTTATTTCTTCTCGTAAATTTTAAGTATTTCTAATATGTACGTATTTGTCTTTACTCTGCAACACTGTATTTCCTTATAAAGTGGTATTCTTACATATTCTTTCGAGTGAAAACTCTCCTGTGCATTCTCTTTTGAGGCTGAAACCTTACACATACACGCAACACCAAAGCTTTTCGAATTATAACGTGTTGTTTAGGAAAAACAAGATGATTTCGCTGGATGTGGGATTTCCTTAAAACGTGGTATTATGACATATTTTTTCGAGAGAAAACTCTCCTGTACGTTCTCTTTTGAGGCTCCACGCTTAGTCATACACTCAACACCAAATCTTTTCGAGTTACAACGTGTAGTTTAGGAAAAACAAGATAATTTTGCATGATGCACTATTTCTTCTCATAAATTTTATGTATTTCTAATAGGTACATATTTGTCTTTACTCTGCAACACTGTATTACGTTATAACGTGGAATTCTTACATATTCTTTCGAGAAAAAACTCTCCTGTGCGTTCTCTTTTTGAGGCTGCATGCTTAGTCATACACGCAACACCAAATCTTTACGAATATCAACTTGTTGTTTAGGAAATACAAGATAATTTTGTACGGAGCGTTATTTCATCTCATAAAGTTTAAGTATTTCTAATACGTACGTATTTGTCTTTACTCTGCAACACTGTATTTCCTTGTAACGTGGTATTCTGACACATTCTTTCGAGAGAAAACTCTCCTGTGCATTCTTTTCTGAGGCTACACACTTAGGCATACACACAACACCAAAGCTTTTCCAGTTACAACGTGTTGTTTAGGAAAAACAAGATAATTTCGCACGATGCTGGATTTCCTTAAAACGTGGTATTCTGACATATTTTTTCAAGAGAAAACTCTCCTGTGCATTCTCTTTTGCGGCTACACGCGTAGACGTACACACAACACCAAAGTTTTTCGAGTTACAACATGTTGTTTAGGAAAAACAAGATAATTTCGCACGATGCAAGATTTCCTTAAAACGTGGTATTCTGACATGTTTTTTTCGAGAGAAAACTCTCCTGTGCGTTCTCTTTTGAGGCTACAAGCTTAGACATACCTGCAACACTAAATCTTTTCAAGTTAGAACTTGTTGTTTAGGAAATACAAGATAATTTTGCATGATGCGTTATTTCTTCTTGTAAAGTTTAAGTATTTCTAATACGTACATATTTGTCCTTATTCTGCAACATTGTATTTCCTTATAACGTGGTATTCTTACATATTCTTTGGAGAGAAAACTCTCCTGTGCGTTCTCTTTTGAGGCTACACACTTAGACATACACGCAACACCAAAGCTTTTCAAGTTAAAACATGTTGTTTAGGAAAAACAAGATAATTTCACATTATGCGGGATTTCCTTAAAACGTGGTATTCTGACATATTCCTTTGAGAGTAAACTCTCCTGTTCGTTCTCTTTTAGGCTGCACGTTAAGTCATACATGCAACACCATATCTTTTGGAGTTACAACGTGTTGTTCAGGACAAACAAGATAATTTTGCACGATGCGTTATTTCTTCTCATAAAGTTTAAGTATTTCCAATACGTACTTATTTGTCTTTACTCTGCAACACTGTATTTCCTTATAACATGGTATTCTTACATACTCTTTCGAGAGAAATCTCTCCTGTGTGTTCTCTTTTGAGACTACAAGCTTAGACATACACGCAACCCCAAATCTTTTCGAGTTATAATGTGTTGTTTAGGAAAAATAACATAATTTCGCACGATGCGGGATTTCTTTAAAACGTGGTATTCTGACATATTTTTTCTAGAGAGAATTCTCCTATGGGTTCTCTTTTGAGGATCCACATTTAGACATACACGCAACAACAAATCTTTTCAGTTACAACAACGTGTTGTTTAGGAAATACAAGATAATTTTGCATGATGTGTTATTTCTTCTCCCAAAGTTTAAGTATTTCTAATACATACATATTTGTCTTTACTCTGCAACACTGTATTACGTTATAACGTGGAATTCCTTCATATTCTTTCAAAAGAAAATTCTCCTGTGCATTCTCTTTTGAGGCTACATGCTTAGACATAAACACAACACCAATGCTTTTCGAGTTACAGCGTGTTGTTTAGGAAAAACAAGATAATTCCTCATGATGCAGTATTTCCTTAAAACATGGTATTGTGACATATTTTTTTCGAGAGAAATCTCTCCCGTGCGTTCTCTTTTGAGGCTATACGTGCAGATATACAAGCATCACCAAATGTTTTCGAGTTACAACGTGTTGTTTAGGAAAAACAAGATAATTTCGCACGTTGCAGGATTTCCTTAAAAGTTGGTATTCTGACATATTTTTTCGAGAGAAAGTTCTCCTATGGGTCCTCTTTGGGGCTACACGTTTAGACATACACACAACACCAAATCTTTTCGAGTTACAACGTGTTGTTTAAGAAATACAAGATAATTTTATACGATGCATTATTTCTTCTAATAAAGTTTAAGTATTTCTAATACGTACATATTTGTCTTTACTCTGCAACACTGTATTTCCTTATAAGGTGGTATTCTTACATATTCTTTCGAGAGAAATCTCTCCTGTGCATTCTCTTTTGAGGCTACATGCTTAGACATACATGCAACACCAAACCTTTTCGAGTTATAACGTGTGGTTTAGGAAAAACAAGATAATTTTGCATGATGCGGTATTTCCTTAAAACGTGGATTTCTGACATATTTTTTCAAGAGAAAATTCTCCTGTGTGTTCTCTTTGAAGGATATTCATTTAGACATACACGGACAACCAAATCTTTTCTAGTTACAACCTGTTGTTTAGGAAAAACAAGATAATTTTTCACGATACATTACTTCCTCTCGTAAATTTTAAGTATTTCTAATATGTACATATTTGTTTTTACTTTGCAACACTGTATTCCGTTATAACGTGGAATTCTTATATATTCGTTCGAGAGAAAACTCTCCTGTGTGTTCTCTTTTGAGGCTACACATTTAGACATACACGCAACACCAAAGCTTTTCGAGTTACAACATGTTGTTTAAGAAAAACAAGATAATTTCGCACGATGCGGGATTTCCTTAAAACGTGGTATTCTGACATATTTTTTCAAGAGAAAAACTCTACTGTGCTGTCTCTTTTAAGGCTACACGCTTAGACATACATGCAACACCAAATCTTTTCGTGTTACAACGTGTTGTATAGGAAAAACAAGATAATTTTCACGATGCGTTATTTCTTCTCGTAAAGTTTAAGTATTTCCAATAAGTACGTATTTGTCTTTACTCTGCAACACTGTATTTCCTTATAACGTGGTATTTTTTATATTTTCTTTGGAGAGAAAACTCTCCTGTGTGTTCTCTTTTGAGGCTACACACTTAGACCTACATGCAACACCAAAGTTTTTCGAGTTACAACGTGTTGTTTAAGAAAAACAAGACAATTTCTCACGATGCAGGATTTCCTTAAAACGTGGTATTCTGACATATTTTTTGAGAGAAAACTCTCCTGTGCATTGTCTTTTGAGGCTACAAACTTAGACATACACACAACAAAAATGCTTAGACATACACGCAAAACAAAATCTTTTTGAGTTATAACGTGTTCTTTAGGAAAAACAAGATAATTTTGCACGATGCATTATTTCTTCTCGTAAAGTTTAAGTGAGTCCTATACATACTTATTTGTCTTTACTCTGCAACACTGTATTTCCTTATAAGATCGTATTCTTACATATTCTTTCGAGAGAAATCTCTCCTGTGCATTCTCTTAAGAGGCTACATGCTTAGACATACACACAACACCAAAGCTTTTCGAGTTACAACGTGTTGTTTAAGAAGCACAAGATAATTTCGCACAATGCGGGATTTCCTTAAAACGTGGTATTCTGACATATTTTTTTGAGAGAAAACTCTCCTGTGCATTCTCTTTTGAGGCTACAAGCTTAGACATACACGTAACACAAAATCTTTTCGAGTTACAACGTGTTGTTTAGGAAAAACCAGATAATTTTGCATGATGCGTTATTTCTTCTTGTAAAGTTTAAGTATTTCCAATATGTACGTATTTGTCTTTACTCTGCAACAATGTATTTCCTTATAACGTCGTATACCTACATATTCTTTCGAGAGAAATCTCTCCTGTGCGTTCTCTTTTGAGGCTAAATGCTTAGACATACATGTAACACCAAAGCTTTTCGAGTTAAAACATGTTGTTTAGGAAAAACAAGATAATTTCGCACGATGCAGGATTTCTATAAAACGTGGTATTGTGACATATTTTATCGAGAGAAAACTCTCCTGTGCATTTTCTTTTGAGGCTACACGCTGAGACATACAAGCAACACCAAAGGTTTTCGAGTTACAACATGTAGTTTAGGAAAAACAAGATAATTTCACACGTGGTAGGATTTCCTTAAAACTAGGTATTCTGACATATTTTTCAGAGAAAATTCTCCTGTCGGTTCTTTTTGAGGCTACACGTTTAGACATACACGCACCACCAAATCTTTTCGAGTTACAAGGTGTTGTTCAGGAAATACAAAATAATTTTGTATGATGCGTTATTTTTTCTCGTAAAGTTTAAGTATTTCTAATACCTAAGTATTTGTCTTTACTCTGCAACACTGTATTTCCTTCTAATGTGGTATTCTTACATATTCTTTCGAGAGAAAACTCTCCTGTGTGTTCTCTTTTGAGGCTACATGCTTAGGCATACACGCAACACCAAAGCTTTTCGAGTTACAACGTGTTCTTTAAGAAAAACAAGATAATTTCACACGATGCGGGATTTCCTTAAAATGTCTTATTCTGACATATCTTTTCGATAGAAAACTCTCCTGTGCGTTCTCTTTTGACGCTACAAGCTTAGACATACACGTAACACATAATCTTTTCGAGTTACAACGTGTTGTTTAGGAAAAACAAGATAATTTTGCACGATGAGTTATTACTTCTCATAAAGTTTAAGTATTTCCAATATGTACTTATTTGTCTTTACTCTGCAACAGTATATTTCCTTATAACGTGTTATTCTTACATATTCTTTCGAGAGAAAACTCTCCTGTGCATTCCCTTTTGAGGCTACATGCTTATATATACCTCCATCACCAAAGCTTTTCGAGTTACAATGTGTTGTTTAAGAAAGACAAGGTAATTTCGCACAACGCGAGATTTCCTTAAAACGTGGTATTCTGACATATTTTTTCGGAGAAAACTCTCCTGTGAGTTCTCTTTTGAGGCTACATGCTTAGACATACACGCAAAACCAAATCTTTTCGAGTTACAACATGTTGTTTAGGAAATACAAGATAATTTTGTATGATGCGTTATTTCTTCACGTAAAATTTAAGTGTTTCTAATACGTACGTGTTTGTCTTTACTCTGAAACACTGTATTTCCTTGTAACGTGGTATTCTTACATATTCTTTCGAGAGAAACCTCTCCTGTGGGTTCTCTTTTGAGGCTACACGTTTAGACATACACGCAACAACAATTCTTGTCGAGTTACAACGTGTTGTTTAGGAAAAATAAAATAATTTCGCAGGATGCGGGATTTCCTTAAAACGTGGTATTCTGACATATTTTTTCGAGAGAAAACTCTCCTGTGCGTTCTCTCTTGAGGCTACACGCTTAGACATACACACAACACCAAAGTGTTTCGTGTTACAAAGTGTTGTTTTAGAAAAACAACATAATTTCGCACGATGCGGGATTTCCTTAAAACGTGGTATTCTGACATATTTTTTCGAGAAAAAATTCTTCTGTGGGTTCTCTTTTGAGGCTACACATTTAGACATACACACAACACCAAATCTTTTCGAGTTACAAAGTGTTGTTTAGGAAATACAAGATAATTTTGTACAATGTGTTATTTCTTCTTGTAAAGTTTTAGTATTTCTAATACATATGTATTTGTCTTAAATCTGCAACACTGTATTTCCTTATAACGTGGTATTCCTACATATTCTTTCGAGAGAAACCTCTCCTGTGCCTTCTATTTTGAGGCTACATGCTTAGACATACACGCAACAACAAATATTTTCGAGTTACAACCTGTGGTTTAGGGAAAAAAAAGATAATTTCGCAAGATGCAGGATTTCCTAATAACGTGGTATTCTGACATACTTTTTCGAGAGAAAACTCTCCTGTGCGTTCTCCTTTGAGGCTACACACTTAGACATACTCGCAACACCAAATCTTTTCAAGTTAAAACGTGTTGTTTAGGAAAAACAAGATAATTTTGCACGATGCGATATTTCTTCTAATAAGGTTTAGGTATTTCCAATATGTACGTATTTGTCTTTACTCAGCAACACTATATTTCCCTATAACATGGTATTCTTACATATTCTTTCGACAGAAAACTCTCCTGTGCGTTCTCTTTTGAGGCTTCACGCTTAGACAAGAACGCAACACCAAAGCTTTTATAGTTACAACAAGTTGTTTAGGAAAAACAAGATAATTTCACACAATACGGGATTTTCTTAACACGTGGTATTCTGACATATTTTTTCGAGAGAAAACTCTCCTGTGTGTTCTCTTTTGAGGGTACACGCTTAGACATACACGCAACATCAAAGCTTTCGAGTTGTAACGTGTTGATTTGGAAAAACAAGATAATTTCGCACAAGGCAGGATTTCCTTAAAACGTGGTATTCTGACATATTTTTTCGATAGAAAATGCTCCTGTGCGTTCTCTTTTGAGGCTGCACGCTGAGACATACAAGCAACACCAAAACTTTTCGAGTTACAACATGTTGTTTAGGAAAAACAAGATAATTTTGCACGATGCAGAATTTCCATAAAGCGTGGTATTCTGACATATTATTTCGAGAGTAAATAATCCTGTTGGTTCTCTTTTGAGGCTAAACGTTTAGACATACGTGCTACACCAAATCTTTTCGAGTTACAACGTGTTGTTTAGGAAATACAAGTTGATTTTGTATGATGCGTTATTTCTTCTTGTAAATTTTAAGTATTTCTAATCAGTAAGTATTTGTCTTTACTCTGCAACACTGTATTTCCTTATAAGGTGGTATTCTTACATATTCTTTGGAGTGAAAACTCTCCTGTGCATTCTCTTTTGAGGCTACACGCTGAGACATACAAGCTACACCAAAGCGTTTCGAGTTACAACGTGTTGTTTAGGAAAAACAAGATAATTTCGCACGATGCAGGATTTCCTTAAAACGTGGTATTCTGACATATTTTTTCGAGGGAAAACTCTCCTGTGGGTTCTCTTTTGAGGCTACATGTTTAGACATACACGCAACACCAAATCTTTTCGAGTTACAACGTGTTGTTTAAGAAAAACAAGAATATGTTGCACGATGCCTTATTTCTTCTCGTATAATTTATGTATTTCCAATACGTACACATTTGTCTTTACTCTGCAACACTATATTTCCCTATAACATGGTATTCTTACATATTCTTTCAAGGGAAAACTCTCCTGTGTGTTCTCTTTTGAGGCTGTACGCTTAGACAAAAACGCAACACCAAAGCTTTTATAGTTACAACAAGTTGTTTAGGAAAAACAAGATAATTTCACACAATACGGGATTTTCTTATAACGTGGTATTCTGACATATTTTTTCGAGAGAAAACTCTCCTGTGCGTTCTCTTTTGAGGGTACACGCTTAGACATACACGCAACACCAAAGCTTTTCGAGTTGTAGCGTGTTGATTAGGAAAAACAAGATAGTTTCGCACAATGCAGGATTTCCTTAAAACGTGGTATTCTGACATATTTTTTCGATAGAAAACGCTCCTGTGCGTTCTCTTTTGAGGCTGCACGCTGAGACATACAAGCAACACCAAAGCTTTTCGAGTTACAACATGTTGTTTAGGAAAAACCAGATAATTTTGCACGATGCAGAATTTCCTTAAAGCGTGGTATTCTGACATATTATTTCAAGAGTAAATAATCCTGTTGGTTCTCTTTTGAGGCTAAACGTTTAGACATACACGCAACACCAAATCTTTTCGAGTTACAACGTGTTGTTTAGGAAATACAAGCTAATTTTGTACGATGCGTTATTTCTTCTCATAAATTTTAAGTATTTCTAATCAGTAAGTATTTATCTTTACTCTGCAACACTGTATTTCCTTATAACGTGGTATTCTTACATATTCTTTGGAGTGAAAACTCTCCTGTGCATTCTCTTTTGAGGCTACACGCTGAGACATAAAAGCTACACCAAAGCGTTTCGAGTTACAACGTGTTGTTTAGGAAAAACAAGATAATTTCGCACGATGCAGGATTTCCTTAAAACGTGGTATTCTGACATATTTTTTCGAGGGAAAACTCTCCTGTGCGTTCTCTTTTGAGGCTACATGTTTAGACATACACGCAACACCAAATCTTTTCGAGTTACAACGTGTTGTTTAAGAAAAACAAGAATATGTTGCACGATGCCTTATTTCTTCTCGTATAATTTAAGTATTTCCAATACGTACACATTTGTCTTTACTCTGCAACACTATATTTCCTTATAACGTGGTGTTCTTACATATTCTTTCGAGGGAAAACTCTCCTGTGTGTTCTCTTTTGAGGCTATACGCTTAGACAAAAACGCAACACCAAAGCTTTTCGAGTTACAACAAGTTGTTTAGGAAAAACAAGATAATTTCGCACAATACGTGATTTTCTTAAAACGTGGTATTCTGACATTTTTTTTTGAGAGAAAACTCTCCTGTGCATTCTCTTTTGAGGGTACACGCTTAGACATACAAGCAACAGCAAAGAATTTCGAGTTACAACATGTTGTTTAGGAAAAACAAGATAATTTCGCACGATGCAGGATTTCCTTAAAACGTGGTATTCTGACATATTTTTTCGAGAGAAAATACTCATGTGGGTTCTCTTTTGAGGCTACACACTTAGACATACACACAACACCAAATCCTTTCGAGTTACAACGTGTTGTTTATGAAATAAAAGATAATATTTTACGATGCGTTATTTCTTCTCGTAAAGTTTAAGTATTTCTAATACGTATGTATTTGTCTTTACTCTGCAACACTGTATTTCCTTATAACGTGGTATTCTTACATATTCTTTCGAGAGAAAACTGTCCTGTGCATTCTCTTTTGAGGATACACGCTTAGACATACACGCAACACCAAAGCTTTTCGAGTTACAATGTGTTGTTTAAGAAAAAAAGAGATAATTTCGCACGATGGGGGATTTCCTTAAAACGTGGTATTCTGACATATTTTTTCGAGAGAAAATTCTCCTGTGAGTTCTCTTTGGAGGCTGCACATTTAGACATACACACAACACCAAATCTATTCGAGTTACAACGTGTTGTTTAGGAAATACAAGATAATGTTTTACGATGCATTATTTCTTCTCGTATAGTTTAAGTATTTCCAATACGTACGTATTTGTCTTTACTCTGCAACACTGTATTTCCTTATAACGTGGTATTCTTACATATTCTTTCGAGAGAAAACTGTCCTGTGCATTCTCTTTTGAGGATACACGCTTAGACATACACGCAACACCAAAGCTTTTCGAGTTACAATGTGTTGTTTAAGAAAAAAAGAGATAATTTCGCACGATGGGGGATTTCCTTAAAACGTGGTATTCTGACATATTTTTTCGAGAGAAAATTCTCCTGTGAGTTCTCTTTGGAGGCTGCACATTTAGACATACACACAACACCAAATCTATTCGAGTTACAACGTGTTGTTTAGGAAATACAAGATAATGTTTTACGATGCATTATTTCTTCTCGTATAGTTTAAGTATTTCCAATACGTACGTATTTGTCTTTACTCTGCAACACTGTATTTCCTTATAACGTGGTATTCTTACATATTCTTTCAAGAGAAAACTCTCCTGTGCGTTCTCTTTTGAGGCTACACGCTGAGACATACAAGCTACACTAAAGCTTTTCGAGTTACAACGTGTTGTTTAGGAAAAACAAGATAATTTCGCACGATGCAGGATTTCCTTAAAACGTGGTATTCTGACATATTTTTTCGAGGGAAAACTCTCCTGTGGGTTCTCTTTTGAGGCTACATGTTTAGACATACACGCAACACCAAATCTTTTCGAGTTACAACGTGTTGTTTAAGAAAAACAAGAATATGTTGCACGATGCCTTATTTCTTCTCGTATAATTTATGTATTTCCAATACGTACACATTTGTCTTTACTCTGCAACACTATATTTCCCTATAACATGGTATTCTTACATATTCTTTCAAGGGAAAACTCTCCTGTGTGTTCTCTTTTGAGGCTGTACGCTTAGACAAAAACGCAACACCAAAGCTTTTATAGTTACAACAAGTTGTTTAGGAAAAACAAGATAATTTCACACAATACGGGATTTTCTTATAACGTGGTATTCTGACATATTTTTTCGAGAGAAAACTCTCCTGTGCGTTCTCTTTTGAGGGTACACGCTTAGACATACACGCAACACCAAAGCTTTTCGAGTTGTAGCGTGTTGATTAGGAAAAACAAGATAGTTTCGCACAATGCAGGATTTCCTTAAAACGTGGTATTCTGACATATTTTTTCGATAGAAAACGCTCCTGTGCGTTCTCTTTTGAGGCTGCACGCTGAGACATACAAGCAACACCAAAGCTTTTCGAGTTACAACATGTTGTTTAGGAAAAACCAGATAATTTTGCACGATGCAGAATTTCCTTAAAGCGTGGTATTCTGACATATTATTTCAAGAGTAAATAATCCTGTTGGTTCTCTTTTGAGGCTAAACGTTTAGACATACACGCAACACCAAATCTTTTCGAGTTACAACGTGTTGTTTAGGAAATACAAGCTAATTTTGTACGATGCGTTATTTCTTCTCATAAATTTTAAGTATTTCTAATCAGTAAGTATTTATCTTTACTCTGCAACACTGTATTTCCTTATAACGTGGTATTCTTACATATTCTTTGGAGTGAAAACTCTCCTGTGCATTCTCTTTTGAGGCTACACGCTGAGACATAAAAGCTACACCAAAGCGTTTCGAGTTACAACGTGTTGTTTAGGAAAAACAAGATAATTTCGCACGATGCAGGATTTCCTTAAAACGTGGTATTCTGACATATTTTTTCGAGGGAAAACTCTCCTGTGCGTTCTCTTTTGAGGCTACATGTTTAGACATACACGCAACACCAAATCTTTTCGAGTTACAACGTGTTGTTTAAGAAAAACAAGAATATGTTGCACGATGCCTTATTTCTTCTCGTATAATTTAAGTATTTCCAATACGTACACATTTGTCTTTACTCTGCAACACTATATTTCCTTATAACGTGGTGTTCTTACATATTCTTTCGAGGGAAAACTCTCCTGTGTGTTCTCTTTTGAGGCTATACGCTTAGACAAAAACGCAACACCAAAGCTTTTCGAGTTACAACAAGTTGTTTAGGAAAAACAAGATAATTTCGCACAATACGTGATTTTCTTAAAACGTGGTATTCTGACATTTTTTTTTGAGAGAAAACTCTCCTGTGCATTCTCTTTTGAGGGTACACGCTTAGACATACAAGCAACAGCAAAGAATTTCGAGTTACAACATGTTGTTTAGGAAAAACAAGATAATTTCGCACGATGCAGGATTTCCTTAAAACGTGGTATTCTGACATATTTTTTCGAGAGAAAATACTCATGTGGGTTCTCTTTTGAGGCTACACACTTAGACATACACACAACACCAAATCCTTTCGAGTTACAACGTGTTGTTTATGAAATAAAAGATAATATTTTACGATGCGTTATTTCTTCTCGTAAAGTTTAAGTATTTCTAATACGTATGTATTTGTCTTTACTCTGCAACACTGTATTTCCTTATAACGTGGTATTCTTACATATTCTTTCGAGAGAAAACTGTCCTGTGCATTCTCTTTTGAGGATACACGCTTAGACATACACGCAACACCAAAGCTTTTCGAGTTACAATGTGTTGTTTAAGAAAAAAAGAGATAATTTCACACGATGGGGGATTTCCTTAAAACGTGGTATTCTGACATATTTTTTCGAGAGAAAATTCTCCTGTGAGTTCTCTTTGGAGGCTGCACATTTAGACATACACACAACACCAAATCTATTCGAGTTACAACGTGTTGTTTAGGAAATACAAGATAATGTTTTACGATGCATTATTTCTTCTCGTATAGTTTAAGTATTTCCAATACGTACGTATTTGTCTTTACTCTGCAACACTGTATTTCCTTATAACGTGGTATTCTTACATATTCTTTCAAGAGAAAACTCTCCTGTGCGTTCTCTTTTGAGGCTACACGCTGAGACATACAAGCTACACTAAAGCTTTTCGAGTTACAACGTGTTGTTTAGGAAAAACAAGATAATTTCGCACTATGCGGGATTTCCTTAAAACGTGGTATTCTGACATATTTTTTCGAGAGAAAACACTCCTGTGCGTTCTCTTTTGAGGCTACAACCTTAGACATACGCGTAACACAAAATCTTTTCGAGTTACATCGTGTTAATTAGGAAAAACAAGTTAATTTTGAATGATGTGTTATTTCGTCTCTTATAGTTTAAGTATTTCAAATATGTACATATTTGTCTTTAATCTGCAACACTGTATTTCCTTGTAACGTGGTATTCTTACATATTCTTTCGAGAGAAAACTCTCCTGTGCATTCTCTTTTGAGGCTACACGCTTAGACATACAGACATCACCAAAGCTTTTCGAGTTACAACGTGTAGTTTAGGAAAAAATAGAAAATTTCGCTAGATGCGGAATTTCCTTAAAACGTGGTATTCTGACATATTTTGTCAAGAGAAAATTCCTCTGTGGGTTCTCTTTTGAGGCTACACCTTTAGGCAACCACGCAACAACGTAACACAAAATCTTTTCGAGTTACAACGTGTTGTTTAGGAAAAACAAGATAATATTGTACGATGCGTTATTTCTTCTCGTAAAGTTTAAGTAATTCCAATATGTACGTATTTGTCTTTAATCTGTAACACTGCATTTCCTTATAACATGGTATTCTTACATATTCTTTCAAGAGAAAACTCTCCTCTTCATACTCTTTTGAGGCTACATGCTTATACATACACACAACACCAAAGCTTTTCGAGTTACAACGTGTTGTTAGGAAAAACAACATAATTTCGCACGATGCAGGATTTCCTTAAAACTTGGTGTTCTGACATATTTTTTCGAGAGAAAATTCTCCTGTGGGTTCTCTTTTCAGGCTACACATATAGAATTACAAGCAACACCAAATCTTTTCAGATTACAATGTGTTGTTTAGGAAATACAAGATAATATTTTACGATGCGTTATTTCTTCTCGTAATTTTAAGTATTTCTAATACGTACATATTTGTCTTTAATCTGCAACACTGTATTTCCTTATAACGTGGTATTCTTATATATTCTTTCGAGTGAAAACTATCTTGTGCGTTCTCTTTTGAGGCTACACGCTTAGACATGCACGCAACTCCAAATCTTTTCGAGGTACAATGTGTTGTTTAGGAAATACACGATAATTATGTACGATGAGTTATTTCTTCTCGTAAAGTTTAAGTATTTCTAATACGTTCGTATTTGTCTTTACTCTGCAACACTCTATTTCCTTTTAACGTGGTATTCCTATATATTCTTTCGATAGAAAACTCTCATGTGCATTCTCTTTTGAGGCTGCACTCTTAGACATACACGCAACACCAAAACTTTACGAGTTACAACGTGTTGTTAAGGAAAAACAAGATAATTTCACAAGATGCAGGATTTCCTTAAAACGTGGTATTCTGAAATATTCTTTCGAGAGAAAACTCTCCTCTGCATTCTCTTTTGAGGCTGCACCCTTATACATACACGCAACACCAACGCTTTTCGAGTTACAACGTGTTGTTTAGGAAAAACAAGATAATTTTGCACGATGCATTATTTCTTCTCGTAAATTTCAAGTATTTCTAATACGTACGTATTTGTCTTTACTCTGCAACACTGTATTTCCTTGTAAAGTGGTGTTATTACATATTCTTTTGAGAGAAAACTCTCTTCTTCATTCTCATTTGAGGCTACACGCTTACACATACACGCAACATCAAAGCTTTTCGAGTTACAAAGTGTTGTTTAAGAAAAACAAGATAATTTCACACAATGAGCGATTTCCTTAAAACGGGGTATTCTGACATGTTTTTTTGAGAGAAAACTCTCCTGTGCGATCTCTTTTGAGGCTAGAATCTTAGACATACACGCAACACAAAATCTTTTCGAGTTACAACGTGTTATTTAGGAAAAACAAGATAATTATGCACGATGCGTTATTTCTTCTCATAAAGTTTAAGTATTTCCAATATGTACGTATATGTCTTTAATATGCAACACTGTATTTCCTGTAACGTGTATACTTACATATTCTTTCGAGAGAAAACTCTCCTCTTCATTCTCGTCTGAGGCTACACACTTAGACATACTCGCAACACCAAAGCTATTCAAGTTACACCGTGTTGTTTAGGAAAAACAAGATAATTTCGCACGATGAGCGATTTCCTTAAAACGGGGTATTTTGACATGTATTTTTGAGAGAAAACTCTCCTGTGCATTCTCTTTTGAGGCTAGAAGCTTAGACATACACGCAACACCAAATCTTTTCGAGTTACAACGTTTAGGAAAAACAAAATAATTCCGCACGATGCGGGATTTCCTAAAAACGTGGTATTCTGATATATTTTTTCGAGAGAATACTCTCCTGTGCATTCTCTTTTGAGGCTACAGGCTTCGACATACACGCAACACCAAATCTTTTTGAATTACAGTGTGTTGTTTAGGGAATACAAGATCATATTGTATGATGTGTTATTTCTTCTGGTAAAGTTTAAGTATTTCTAATACGTACGTATTTGTCTTTACCTGCAACACTGTATTTCCTTGTAACGTGGTATTCTTACATATTCTTTGGAGAGAAAACTCTCCTGTGTGTTCTCTCTTGAGGCTACACTTAGACATACACGCAACACCAAAGCTTTTGGAGTTATAACATGTTGTTTAGGAAAAACAAGATAATTTCGCACGATGCGGGATTTTCTTATAACGTGGTATTCTGACGTATTTTTTCGAGACAAAACACTCCTGTGCGTTCTCTTTTGAGGCTACCAGCATAGACATACATGTAACACCAAATCTTTTCGAGTTACAACGTGTTGTTTAGGAAAAACAAGATAATTTTGCACGATGCATTATTTCTTCTCGTAAAGTTTAAGTATTTCCAATACGTATGTATTTGTCTTTACTCTGCAACACTGTATTTCCTTATCACGTGGTATTCTTACATATTCTTTCGAGAGAAAATTCTCCTGTGCGTTCCCTTTTGAGGTTGCACGCTTAGACATACACACAACACCAAAGCTTTTCGAGTTACAACGTGTTGTTAAGGAAAAACAAGATAGATTCGCAAGATGTGGGATTTCCTTAAAACCTGGTATTCTTACTTATTGTTTCGAGAGAAACCTCTCCTGTACGTTCTTTTTTGAGGCTGCACCCTTATACATACACGCAACACGAAATCTTTTCGAGTTACAACGTGTTCTTTAGGAAACACAAGATAATTTTGCACGATGCGGGATTTCCTTAAAACGTGGTATTCTGACATTATTTTTCGATAGAAAAATATCCTTTGCCTTCTCTTTTGCGGCTACAAGCTTAGACATACACGCAACACCAAATTTTTTCGAATTTCAACTTGTTGTTTAGGAAATACAAGATAATTTTGTGCGGAGCGTTATTTCTTCTCGTAAAGTTTAAGTATTTCTAATACGTATGTATTTGTTTTAAATCTGCAACACTGTATTCCGTTATAACGTGGAATTCTTACATATGCTCTCGAGAGAAAACTCTCCTGTGCGTTCTCTTTTGAGGATACACTCTTAGACATACATGCAACACCAAAGTCTTTCGAGTTACAACATGTTGTTTAGGAAAAACAAGATAATTTCGCATTATGAGGTATTTCCTTAAAACGTGGTATTCTGACATATTTTTTGAGAGAAAATTATCCTGTGGGTTCTCTTTTGAGGATACACATTTAGATATACACGCAACACCAAAGCTTTTCGAGTTAAAACGTGTTGTTTAGGAAAAACAAGATAATATTGTACGATGCGTTATTTCTTCTCGTAAAGTTTAAGTAATTCCAATATGTACGTATTTGTCTTTAATCTGTAACACTGCATTTCCTTATAACATGGTATTCTTACATATTCTTTCAAGAGAAAACTCTCCTCTTCATACTCTTTTGAGGCTACATGCTTATACATACACACAACACCAAAGCTTTTCGAGTTACAACGTGTTGTTAGGAAAAACAACATAATTTCGCACGATGCAGGATTTCCTTAAAACTTGGTGTTCTGGCATATTTTTTCGAGAGAAAATTCTCCTGTGGGTTCTCTTTTCAGGCTACACATATAGAATTACAAGCAACACCAAATCTTTTCAGATTACAACGTGTTGTTTAGGAAATACAAGATAATATTTTACGATGCGTTATTTCTTCTCGTAATTTTAAGTATTTCTAATACGTACATATTTGTCTTTAATCTGCAACACTGTATTTCCTTATAACGTGGTATTCTTATATATTCTTTCGAGTGAAAACTATCTTGTGCGTTCTCTTTTGAGGCTACACGCTTAGACATGCACGCAACTCCAAATCTTTTCGAGGTACAATGTGTTGTTTAGGAAATACACGATAATTATGTACGATGAGTTATTTCTTCTCGTAAAGTTTAAGTATTTCTAATACGTTCGTATTTGTCTTTACTCTGCAACACTCTATTTCCTTTTAACGTGGTATTCCTATATATTCTTTCGATAGAAAACTCTCATGTGCATTCTCTTTTGAGGCTGCACTCTTAGACATACACGCAACACCAAAACTTTATGAGTTACAACGTGTTGTTAAGGAAAAACAAGATAATTTCACAAGATGCAGGATTTCCTTAAAACGTGGTATTCTGAAATATTCTTTCGAGAGAAAACTCTCCTCTGCATTCTCTTTTGAGGCTGCACCCTTATACATACACGCAACACCAACGCTTTTCGAGTTACAACGTGTTGTTTAGGAAAAACAAGATAATTTTGCACGATGCATTATTTCTTCTCGTAAATTTCAAGTATTTCTAATACGTACGTATTTGTCTTTACTCTGCAACACTGTATTTCCTTGTAAAGTGGTGTTATTACATATTCTTTTGAGAGAAAACTCTCTTCTTCATTCTCTTTTGAGGCTACACGCTTACACATACACGCAACATCAAAGCTTTTCGAGTTACAAAGTGTTGTTTAAGAAAAACAAGATAATTTCACACAATGAGCGATTTCCTTAAAACGGGGTATTCTGACATGTTTTTTTGAGAGAAAACTCTCCTGTGCGATCTCTTTTGAGGCTAGAATCTTAGACATACACGCAACACAAAATCTTTTCGAGTTACAACGTGTTATTTAGGAAAAACAAGATAATTATGCACGATGCGTTATTTCTTCTCATAAAGTTTAAGTATTTCCAATATGTACGTATATGTCTTTAATATGCAACACTGTATTTCCTGTAACGTGTATACTTACATATTCTTTCGAGAGAAAACTCTCCTCTTCATTCTCGTCTGAGGCTACACACTTAGACATACTCGCAACACCAAAGCTATTCAAGTTACACCGTGTTGTTTAGGAAAAACAAGATAATTTCGCACGATGAGCGATTTCCTTAAAACGGGGTATTTTGACATGTATTTTTGAGAGAAAACTCTCCTGTGCATTCTCTTTTGAGGCTAGAAGCTTAGACATACACGCAACACCAAATCTTTTCGAGTTACAACGTTTAGGAAAAACAAAATAATTCCGCACGATGCGGGATTTCCTAAAAACGTGGTATTCTGATATATTTTTTCGAGAGAATACTCTCCTGTGCATTCTCTTTTGAGGCTACAGGCTTCGACATACACGCAACACCAAATCTTTTTGAATTACAGTGTGTTGTTTAGGGAATACAAGATCATATTGTATGATGTGTTATTTCTTCTGGTAAAGTTTAAGTATTTCTAATACGTACGTATTTGTCTTTACCTGCAACACTGTATTTCCTTGTAACGTGGTATTCTTACATATTCTTTGGAGAGAAAACTCTCCTGTGTGTTCTCTCTTGAGGCTACACACTTAGACATACACGCAACACCAAAGCTTTTGGAGTTATAACATGTTGTTTAGGAAAAACAAGATAATTTCGCACGATGCGGGATTTTCTTATAACGTGGTATTCTGACGTATTTTTTCGAGACAAAACACTCCTGTGCGTTCTCTTTTGAGGCTACCAGCATAGACATACATGTAACACCAAATCTTTTCGAGTTACAACGTGTTGTTTAGGAAAAACAAGATAATTTTGCACGATGCATTATTTCTTCTCGTAAAGTTTAAGTATTTCCAATACGTATGTATTTGTCTTTACTCTGCAACACTGTATTTCCTTATAACGTGGTATTCTTACATATTCTTTCGAGAGAAAATTCTCCTGTGCGTTCCCTTTTGAGGTTGCACGCTTAGACATACACACAACACCAAAGCTTTTCGAGTTACAACGTGTTGTTAAGGAAAAACAAGATAGATTCGCAAGATGTGGGATTTCCTTAAAACCTGGTATTCTTACTTATTGTTTCGAGAGAAACCTCTCCTGTACGTTCTTTTTTGAGGCTGCACCCTTATACATACACGCAACACGAAATCTTTTCGAGTTACAACGTGTTCTTTAGGAAACACAAGATAATTTTGCACGATGCGGGATTTCCTTAAAACGTGGTATTCTGACATTATTTTTCGATAGAAAAATATCCTTTGCCTTCTCTTTTGCGGCTACAAGCTTAGACATACACGCAACACCAAATTTTTTCGAATTTCAACTTGTTGTTTAGGAAATACAAGATAATTTTGTGTGGAGCGTTATTTCTTCTCGTAAAGTTTAAGTATTTCTAATACGTATGTATTTGTTTTAAATCTGCAACACTGTATTCCGTTATAACGTGGAATTCTTACATATGCTCTCGAGAGAAAACTCTCCTGTGCGTTCTCTTTTGAGGATACACTCTTAGACATACATGCAACACCAAAGTCTTTCGAGTTACAACATGTTGTTTAGGAAAAACAAGATAATTTCGCATTATGAGGTATTTCCTTAAAACGTGGTATTCTGACATATTTTTTGAGAGAAAATTCTCCTGTGGGTTCTCTTTTGAGGATACACATTTAGATATACACGCAACACCAAAGCTTTTCGAGTTAAAACGTGTTGTTTAGGAAAAACAAGATAATTTCGCACGATGCAGGATTTCCTTAAAACTTGGTATTCTGACATATTTTTTCGAGAGAAAATTCTCCTGTGGGTTCTCTTTTCAGGCTACACATTTAGACTTACAAACAACACCAAATCTTTTCAGGTTACAACGTGTTGTTTTGGA
Source organism: Apodemus sylvaticus (assembly GCF_947179515.1). NCBI lineage: Eukaryota > Metazoa > Chordata > Mammalia > Rodentia > Muridae > Apodemus > Apodemus sylvaticus. The sequence goes on along the minus strand of NC_067488.1, from coordinate 79,325,333 downwards.
TATACAAAATAATATATTACGATGCGTTATTTCTTCTTGCAAAGTTTAAGTATTTCTAATACGTACTTATTTTTCTTTACCTTGCAACACTGTATTTGCTTATAACGTGGTATTCTTTCATGTTTTTTCGAGAGAAAACTCTCCTGTGCGTTCTCTTTTGGGGCTACACGCTTAGACATACACGCAACACCAAAACTTTTCAAGTTACAATGTGTTGTTTAGGAAAAAGAAGATAATTTCACACCATCTGTGATTTCCTTAAAACGGGGTATTCTGACATGTTTTTTCGAGAGAAAACTATCCTGTGTGTACTCTTTTGAGGCTAGAAGCTTAGATATATACGCAACACCAAATCATTTCGAGTTACAACGTGTTATTTAGGAAAAAAAACAAGATAATTTTGCACGATGTGTTATTTCTTCACATAAAGTTTAAGTATTTCCAATATGTAAGTATTTGACTTTAATAAGCAACACTGTATTTCCTTGTAACGGGGTATTCTTACATATTCTTTCGAGAGAAAACTCTCCTGTGCATTCTCTTCTAAGTCAACACACTTAGACATACACACAAAACCAAAGCTTTTCGAGTTACAACGTGTTGTTTAGGAAAAAGAAGATAAATTCGCACGATGCGGGATTTCCTAATAACGGGGTATTCTGACATATTTTTTCGAGAGAAAACTCTCCTGTCTGTTCTCTTTTGAGGCTACACGCTTAGTTATACACGCAACACCAAATGTTTTCGAGGTACAATGAGTTGTTTAGGAAAAACAAGATAATTTTGCATGAGGCTTTATTTTTTCTTGTAAAGTTTAAGTATTTCTAATAAGTACTTATTTGTTTTTACTCTGCAACACTGTATACCCTAATGACGTGGTATTCTTACATATTCTTTCGAGAGAAAATTCTCCTGTGCGTTCTCCTTTGAGGCTACATGCTTAGACATAAACGCAACACCAAAGATTTTCGAGTTACAACGTGTTGTTTAGGAAAAACAAGATAATTTCGCATGATGCGGTATTTCCTTAAAACGTTGTATTCTGACATATTTTTTCGAGAGAAAATTCTCCTGTTGGTTCACTTTAGAGGCTAAAAATTTAGACATACAGGCAACATCAAATCCTTTCCGGTTAGAACGTGTTGTTTAGGAAAAACAAGATAATTTTATACGATACATTATTTCTTCTCATAAATTTTAAGTATTTCTAATTCGTACATATTTGTCTTTACTCTGCAACACTGTATTTCCTTATAACGTGGTATTCTTACATATTCTTTCGAGAGAAAACTCTCCTCTTCGTTCACTTTTGAAGCTACACACTTAGACATACACGCAACACGAAAGCTTTTCAAGTTACACCGTGTTGTTTAGGAAAAACAAGATAATTTCGCACGATGAGCGATTTCCTTAAAACGGGGTATTCTGACATGTTTTTTCGAGAGAAAACTCTCCTGTGCATTCTCTTTTGAGGCTAGAAGCTTAGATGTACACACAACACCAAATCTTTTCGAGTTACAACGTTTAGGAAAAGAAAAACAAGATAATTCTACACGATGCGGGATTTCCTAAAAACGTGGTATTCTGACATATTTTTCGAGAGTAAACTCTCCTGTGTGTTCACTTTTGAGGCTACAGGCTTAGACATACACGCAACACCACATCTTTTCGAGTTACAACGTGTTGTTTAGGAAATACAAGATAATATTTTATGATGTGTCATTTCTTCTGGTAAAGTTTAAGTATTTCTAATACGTACGTATTTGTCTTTAACTGCAACACTGTATTTCCTTGTAACGTGGTATTCTTACATATTCTTTGGAGAGAAAACTCTCCTCTGCGTTCTCTTTTGAGGCTACACATTTAGACATACTTGCAACACCAAAGCTTTTTGAGTTACAATATGTTGTTTAGGAAAAACAAGATAATTTCGCACGATGCAGAATTTCCTTATAACGTGGTATTCTGACATATTTTTCGAGAGAAAACACTCTTGTGCATTCTCCTTTGAGGCTACCAGCTTAGACCTTCATGTAATCCCAAATCTTTTCGAGTTACAACGTGTTGTTTAGGAAAAAACAAGATAATTTTGCACGATGTGTTATTTCTTCTTGTAAAGTTTAAGTATTTACAATACGTACGTATTTGTCTTTATTCTGCAAAATTGTATTTCCTTATAACGTGGTATTCTTACATATTTGTTCGAGAGAAAATTCTGTGTGTTCTCTTTTGAGGGTGCGTGCATAGACATACACGCAACACCAAAGATTTTCGAGTTACAATCTGTTGTTAAGGAAAAACAAGATAATTTCGCAAGATGCAGGATTTCCTTAAAACGTGGTATTCTGACATATTTTTTGGAGAGAAAACTCTCCTGTGCGTACTCTTTTGTGGCTACAAGCTTAAACATACACACAACTCCAAATCTTTTCGAATTTCAACTTGTTGTTTAGGAAATACAAGATAATTTTGTACGTAGCGTTATTTCTTCTCATAAACTTTAACTATTGCTAATACGTACGTATTTGACTTTACTCTGCAACACTGTATTTCCTTGTAACATGGTATTCTGACATATTGTTGCGAGAGAAAACTCTCCTGTGTGTTCTCTTTTGAGGCTACACACTTAGACATGCACGCAATACAAAGCTATTCGAGTTAAAACATGTTGTTTAGGAAAAACCAGATAATTTCGCACGATGCAGGATATCCTTAAAACGTGGTATTCTGACATATTTTTTCGAGAGAAAATTCTCCTGTGGGTTCTCTTTTGAGGCTACACATTTAGACTTACAAGGAACACCAAATCTTTTCAGGTTACAAAGTGTTGTTTCAGATATACAAGATAATATATTACGATGCGTTATTTCTCCTCGCAAAGTTTAAGTATTTCTAATACGTATGTATTTGTCTTTAATCTGCAACACTGTATTTGCTTATAACGTGGTATTCTTTCATGTTTTTCGAGAGAAAACTCTCCTGTGCGTTCTATTTTGAGGCTACACGCTTAGACATACACCCAACACCAAAACTTTTCAAGTTACAAGGTTTTGTTTAGGAAAAAGAAAATAATTTCACACCATCTGCGATTTCCTTAAAACGGGGTATTCTGACATGTTTTTTCGAGAGAAAACTATCCTGTGCGTACTTTTTTGAGGCTAGAAGCTTAGACATATACGCAACACCATTTTTTTTCGAGTTACAACGAGTTATTTAGGAAAAACAAGATAATTTTGCACGATGCGTTATTTCTTCACCTAAAGTTTAAGTATTTCCAATACTTACGTATTTGTCTTTAATATGCAACACTGTATTTCCTTGTAACGGGGTATTCTTACATATTTTTTCGAGAGAAAACTCTCCTGTGCGTACTCTTCTGAGGCTTCACACTTAGACATACACGCAACACCAAAGCTTTTCAAGTTACAACGTGTTGTTTAGGAAAAACAAGATAAATTCACACGATGCAGGGTTTTCCTAATAACGTGGTATTCTGACATATTTTTTCGAGAGAAAACTCTCCTGTGCGTTCTCTTTTGAGGCTACACGCTTAGGCATACACGCAACACCAAAGCTTTTCGAGTTACAACGTGTTGTTTAGGAAATACAAGATAATTACTTACGATGCAATATTTCTTCTCGTAAAGTTTAAGTGTTTCTAATATGTACGTAATTGTCTTTACTCTGCAACACTGTATTTACTTATAATGTGGTATTCTTACATATTCTTTCGAGTGAAAACTCTCCTGTGCATTCTCTTTTGAGGCTACACGCTTAGACATACACGCAACACCAAATCTTTTCGAGTTACAACGTGTTGTTTAGGAAAAACAAGATAATTTTGCATGATGCATTATTTCTTCTCGTAAGGTTTAAGTATTTCTAATATGTACGTATTTTTCTTTACTCTAAAACACTGTATTTACTTATAACGTGGAAGTCTTACATATTCTTTCGAGAGAAAACTCTCCTGTGCATTCTCCTTTGTGGCTACATGCTTAGACATACACGCAACACCAAAGCTTTTCGAGTTACAACGTGTTGTTTAGGAAAAACAACATAATTTCGCGTTATGTGGTATTTTCTTAAAATGTGGAATTCTGACATATTTTTTGGAGAGAAAATTCTCCTCTGGGTTCTCTTTGGAGGCTACACATTTAGACATACACGCAACACCAAATCTTTTCTAGTTACAACGTGTTGTTTAGGAAAAACAAGATAATTTTGCACGATGCATTATTTCTTAACGTTAAGTTTAAGTATTACTAACACGTACGTACTTGTCTTTACTCTGCAACACTGTATTTCCTTATAACGTGGTATTCTTTCATATTCTTTCGACAGAAATCTCTCCTCTTCATTCTCTTTTGAGGCTACACGCTTAGACATACACGCAACACCAAAGCTTTTTGAGTTACAACGTGTTGTTAAGGAAAAACATGATAATTTCGCACGATGCAGGATTTCCTTAAAACGTGGTATTCTGACATATTTTTTGGAGAGAAAATACTCCTGTGGGTTCTCTTTTGAGGCTACACTTTTAGACTTACAAGCAACACCAAATGTTTTCAGGTTACAACGTGTTGTTTAGGATATACAAGATAATTTTGTTCGATGCGTTATTTCTTCTCATAAAGTTTAAGTATTTCTAATACTTACGTATTTGTCTTTACTCTGCAACACTGTATTTGCTTATAATGTGGTATTCTTCCATTTTCTTTTGAGAGAAAACGCTCCTGTGCATTCTCTTTTGAGCATACATGCTTACACGTACACGCAACACCAAAGCTTTTCAAGTTACAACGTGTTGTTTAGGTAAAACAAGATAATTTCACACGATGAGCGATTTCCTTAAAACGGGATATTCTGACATGTTTTTTCGAGAGAAAACTCTCCTATACGTACTCTTTTGAGGATAGAAGGTTAGACATACACGCAACACCAAATCTTTTTGAGTTACAACGTGTTATTTAGGAAAAACCAGATAATTATGCTTGATGCGTTATTTCTTCTCATAAAGTATAAGTATTTCCAATAAATACATATATGTATTTAATATGCAACACTGTATTTTCTTGTAATGGGGTATTCTTACATATTCTTTCGAGAGAAAACTCTCCTGTGTGTTCTCTTCTGAGGGTACACACTTAGACATTCACTCAACACCAAAGCTTTTCGAGTTACAACGTATTGTTTAGGAAAAACAAGATAATTTCACACGATGAGATATTTCCTTAAAATGGGGTATTCTGACATGTTTTTTCGAGAGAAAACCCTCCTGTGCGTTCTCTTTTGAGGCTGCACTATTAGACATACAAGCAACAGCAAATCTTTTCGAGTTACAGCGTGTTGTTAAGGAAAAACATGATAATTTCGCAAGATGCGGGATTTCCTTAAAACGTGGTATTCTGACATATTTTTTTCGAGAGAAAACTCTCCTGTGCATTCTTTTTTGAGGCTACAAGCTTAGACATACATGCAATACTAAATTTTTCGAGTTACAATGTGTTATGTAGGAAAAAAAATAATTTCGCATGATGTGGTATTTCCCTAAAACGTGATATTCTGACATATTTTTTTCGAGAGAAAACTCTCTTGTGCATTCTCTTTTGAGGCTACAAATTTAGACATACACGCAACCACAAATCTTTTCGAGTTGCAAGGTGTTGTTTAGGAAAAACAAGATAATTTTTAACGATGCTTTATTTCTTCTAGTAAAATTTAAGTATTTCTAATACGTATGAATTTATCTTTACTCTGCTACACTATATTTCCTTAGAACGTGGTATTCTTACATATTCTTTCGAGAGAAAACTCTCCTATGCATTCTCTTTTGAGGGTGCACCTTAGACAAAAACACAACACAAAAGCTTTTCGAGTTACAACACGTTGTTTAGGAAAAAGAAGATAATTTCGCATGATGCGGGATTTTCTTAAAACTTGGTATTCTGACATATTCCTTCGAGAGAAAACTCTCATGTGCGTTCTCTTTTGAGGCTAGAAGCTTACACATACACACAACACCAAATCTTTTCGAGTTACAACGTGTTATTTAGGATAAACAAGACAATTTTGCACAATGCGTTATTTCTGCTCATAAAGTTTAAGTATTTCCAATATGTACGTATTTCTCTTTAATATGCAACTCTGTATTTCCTCATAACGTGGTATTCTTACATATTCTTTCGAGTGAAAACTCTCCTGTGCGTTCTCTATTGAGACTACACGCTTAGACATTCACGCAACACCAAAGCTATTCGAGTTAAAAATATGTTGTTTAAGAAAAAAAAGATAATTTCTCATGATGCAGGATTTCCTTAAAACATGTTATTGTGACATATTTTTTCGAGAGAAAACTCTCCTGTGCGTTCTATTTTGAGGCTACACGTGGAGACATACAAGCAACACCAAACGTTTTCGAGTTACAGCGTGTTGTTTAGGAAAAACAAGATAATTTTGCACGTTGCAGGATTTCCTTAAAAGTTGGTATTCTGACATATTTTGTCGAGAGAAAATTCTCCTGTGGGTGCTCTTTGGGGCTACACGTTTAGACATACACACAACAACATATCTTTTCGAGTTACAGCGTGTTGTTTAGGAAATACAAGATAATTTTGTAAGATGCGTTATTTCTTCTCGTAAAGTTTAAGTATTTCTAATACGTACATATTTGTCTTACTCTGCAACACTGTATTTCCTTATAACGTGGTTTTCTTACATATTCTTTCGAGGGAAAACTCTCCTGTGCGTTCTCTTCTGAGGCTACACACTTAGACATACACGCAACACCAAAGCTTTTCAAGTTACAACGTGTTGTTTAGGAAAAACAAGATAATTTCGCACGATGCGGGATTTCCTTAAAACGTGGTATTCTGACATATTTTTTCGAGAGAAAATTCTTATGTGCGTTCTCTTTTGAGGCTACACGCTTAGACATACATACCCGCAACACCAAATCTTTTCGAGTTACAATCTGTTGTTTAGAAAAACAAGATAATTTTCCACGATGCATTATTTCTTCTCGTAAATTTTAAGTATTTCTAATATGTACGTATTTGTCTTTACTCTGCCACAGAGTTTTCCTTAAAACGTGGTATTCTTACATATTCTTTCGAGAGAAAACTCTCCTCTCCGTTCTATTTTGAAGCTACACGCTTAGACATACCCGCAACCCCAAAGCTTTTCAAGTTCCAACGTGTTGTTTAGGAAAAAAAAGATAATTTCGCAAGTTGTGGGATTTCCTTAAAACGTGGTATTCTGACTTATTTTTTCGAGAGAAAATTCTCCTGTGGGTGCTCTTTGGGGCTACACGTTTAGACATACACACAACACCAAATTTTTTCTAGTTACAATTGTTGTTTAGGAAATACAAGATAATTTTGTACGATGTGTTATTTCTTCTCGTAAGGTTTAAGTATTTCTAATACGTACGTATTTGTTTTTACTCTGCCATACTGTATTTGCTTATAACGTGGTATTCTTACATATTCTTTCGAGACAAAATGGTCCTGTGCGTTCTCTTTTGAGGCTACACGCTTAGACATACACGCAACACCAAAGCTTTTCAAGTTACAAAGTGTTGTTTAGGAAAAACAAGATAATTTCTAACGATGAGCGATTTCCATAAAACGGGGTATTCTGACACGTTTTTTTGAGAGAAAACTCTCCTGTGCATTCTCTTTTGAGGCTAGAAGCTTAGACATACATGCTACACAAAATCTTTTCGAGTTACAATGTGTTATTTAGGAAAAACAAGATAATTTTGCACGATGCATTATTTCTTCTCATAAAGTTTAAGTATTTCCAATATGTACGTATATGTCTTTAATATGAAACACTGTATTTCCTTGGAACGGGGTATCCTTACATATTCTTTTGAGAGAAAACTCTCTTGTGCGTTCTTGTCTGAGGCTACACACTTACACATAGACGCAACACCAAAGCTTTTCAAGTTACACCGTGTTGTTTAGGAAAAACAAGATAATTTCGCATGATGAGCCATTTCCTTAAAAAGGGGTATTCTGACATGTTTTTTGAGAGAAAACTCTCCTGTGCATTCTCCTTTGAGGCTAGAAGCTTAGACATACACGCAACACCAAATCTTTCTGAGTTACAACGTTTAGGAAATCAAGATAATTCCGCACGATGCGGGATTTCCTAAAAACGTGGTATTCTGACATATTTTTTCAGAAGAAAACTCTCCTGTGCATTCTCTTTTGAGGCTACAGGCTTAGACATACGCGCAACACCAAGTCCTTCCGAGTTACAACGTGTTGTTTAGGAAATACAAGATAAAATTGAATGATGTGTTATTTCTTCTGGTAAAGTTTAAATATTTCTAATATGTACATATTTGTCTTTAACTGAAACACTGTATTTCCTAGTAACGTGGTATTCTTACATATTCTTTGGAGAGAAAACTCTCCTGTGCGTTCTCTTTTGAGGCTACACACTTAGACATACACGCAACACCAAAGCTTTTCGAGTTACAACATGTTGTTTAGGAAAAATAAGATAATTTCGCACGATGCAGTATTTCCTTATAACGTGGTATTCTGACATATTTTTTTTCGAGAGAAAACACTCCTGTGCATTCTCTTTTGAGGCTACCAGCTTAGACATACATGCAGTACCAAATATTTTCGAGTTACCATGTGTGGTTTAGGAAAAACAAGATAATTTTGCACGATGCATTATTTCTTCTCGTAAAGTTTAAGTATTTCCAATACGTATGTATTTATCTTTACTCTGCAACACTGTATTTCCTTATAACGTGGTATTCTTACATATTCTTTCGAAAGAAAATTCTCCTGTGCGTTCTCTTTTGAGGCTGCACGCTTAGACTTACACGCAACACAAAATCTTTTCGAGTTACAACGTGTTGTTAAGGAAAAAAAAAGATAATTTCGCAAGATGCGGGATTTCCTTAAAACGTGGTATTCTGACATATTTATTTCGAGAGAAAACTCTCCTGTGCATTCTCTTTTGCGGCTACAAGCTTACACATACACGCAACTCCAAATCTTTTAGAATTTCAACTTGTTGTTTAGGAAATACAAGATAATTTTGTATGGAGCGTTATTTCTTTTTGTAAACTTTAAGTATTTCTAATACGTACGTATATGTCTTTACTCTGCAACACTGTATTTCCTTGTAACATGGTATTCTGACATATTGTTTCAAGAAAAAACTCTCCTGTACGTTCTCTTCTGAGGCTACACACTTAGACATACACACAACACAAAGCTTTTCGAGTTACAACGTGTTGTTTAGGAAATACAAGATAATTGTTTACTATGCGTTATTTCTTCTCGTAAAGTTTAAGTATTTCTAATATGTACTTATTTGCCCTTAATCTGCAACACTGTATTTCCTAAAAAACGTGGTATTCTTAGATATTCTTTCGAGAGAAAACTCTCCTGTGCATTCTCTTTTGAGGATACACACTTAGACATACACACAACACCAAAGCTTTTCGAGTTAAAACATGTTGTTTAGGAAAAACAAGATAATTTCTCACAATGCGGGATTTCCTTAAAACGTGGTATTGTGACATATTTTTTTCGAGAGAAAACTCTCCTGTGCTTTCTCTTTTGAGGCTGCACGCTTAGTCATACATGCAACACAATATCTTTTCGAGTTACAAAGTGTTGTTTAGGAAAAACAAGATAATTTTGCACGATGCGTTATTTCTTCTAGTAAAGTTTAAGTATGTCTAATACGTACGTATTTGTCTTTACTCTGCAACACTGTATTTCCTTATAACGTGGTATTCTTACATATTCTTTTGAGAGAAATCTCTCCTGTGCATTCTCTTTGAGGCTACAAGCTTACACATAAACGCAACACCAAAGCTTTTCGAGTTACAAAGTGTTGTTTAGGAAAAACAAGATAATTTCGCATGATGCAGTATTTCCTTAACACGTGGAATTCTGCCATATGTTTTCGAGAGAAAATTCTCCTGTCAGTTCTCTTTGGAGGCTACACATTTAGACATACACGTAAAACCGAATCTTTTCTAGTTACAACGTGTTGTTTAGGAAAAACAAGATAATTTTCAAGATGCATTATTTCTTCTCGTAAATTTTAAGTATTAAAAAGTAATACATACGTATTTTTCTTTACTCTGCAACACTGTATTTCGTTATAACGTGGTATTCTTTCATATTCTTTCGAGAGAAACCTCTCCTCTTCGTTCTCTTTTGAGGCTACACGCTTAGACATACACGCAACACCAAAGCTCTTCGAGTTACAACCTGTTGTTTAGGAAAAACAAGATAATTTCGCACGATGCGGGATTTCCTTAAAACGTGGTATTCTGACATATTTTTTGCAGAGAAAATTCTCCTGTGGGTTCTCTTTTGAGGCTGCACACTTAGACATACTCGCAACACCAAAGATTTTCGATTTACAACGTTTTGTTTAGGAAAAACAAGATAATTTCGCATGATGCGTTATTTCTTCTCATAAAGTTTAAGTATTTCTAGTACGTACGTAATGGTCCTTACTCTTCAGCACTGTATTTCCTTATAACGTGGTATTCTTACATATTCTTTCGAGAGAAAACTTTCCTGTGCATTCTCTTTTGAGGCTACACATTTAGACATACACGCAACACCAAAGCTTTTCGAGTTAAAACATGTTGTTTAGGAAAAACAAGATAATTTCACATGATGCGGGATTTCCTTAAAACGTGGTATTCTGACATATTTTTTCGAGAGAAAACTCTCCTATGCATTCTCTTTTGAGGCTGCACGGTTAGTCATACATGCAACACCATATCTTTTCAAGTTACAACATGTTGTTTAGGAAAAACAATATAATTTTGCACGACGCGTTTTTTCTTCTAGTAAAGTTTAAGTATTTCTAATACGTACGTATTTGTCTTTCCTCTGCAACACTGTATTTCCATTTAACGTGGTATTCTTACATATTCTTTCGAGAGAAATCTCTTCTGTGCATTCTCTTTTGAGGCTACATGCTTAGACATACATGCAACACCAAAGCTTTTCGAGTTGCAATGTGTTCTTTAGGAAAAACAAGATAATTTCGCATGATGCAGTATTTCCTTAAAACGTGGATTTCTGACATATTTTTTCAAGAGAAAATTCTCCTGTGGGTTCTCTTTGGAGGATACACATTTAGACAAACACGCACCACCAAATCTTTTCTAGTTACAACATGTTGTTTAGGAAAAACAAGATAATTTTGCACGATACATTAATTCTTCACGTAAATTTTATGTATTTCTAATAAGTACGTATTTGTTTTTACTGTGCAACACTGTATTTCGTTATAACGTGGAATTCTTACATATTCTTTTGAGAGAAAACTCTCCTGTCCATTCTCCTTTGAGTCTACATGCTTAGACATACATGCAACACCAAAGTTTTTCGTGTTACAACGTGTTGTTTAGGAAAAACAAGATAATTTCGCATGATGTGGTATTTCCTTAAAACGTGGAATTCTGACATATTTTTTCGAGAGAAAATTCTCCTGTGGGTTCTTTTTGGAGGCTACACTTTTAGACATACACGCAACACCAAATATTTTCTAGTTATAACGTCTTGTTTAGGAAAAACAAGATAATTTTGCAGGATGCATTATTTCTTCTCGTAAATTTTAACTATTTCTAATAAGTACATATTTGTCTTTACTCTGCAACACTGTATTTCCTTATAACGTGGTATTCTTTCATAATCCTTCGAGAGAAAACTGTCCTCCTCGTTCTCTTTTGATGCTACCGCTTAGACATACACGCAACACCAAAGCTTTTCGAGTTACAACGTGTTGTTTAGGAAAAACAAGATAATTTCACACGATGCGGGATTTCTTTAAAACATGGTATTCTGACATATTTTTGGAGAGAAAATTCTCCTTTTGGTTCTCTTTTGAGGCTAAACTTTTAGACATACACGCAACACCAAATATTTTCTAGTTATAACGTGTTGTTTAGGAAAAACAAGATAATTTTGCAGGATGCATTATTTCTTCTCGTAAATTTTAAGTATTTCTAATAAGTACATATTTGTCTTTAATCTGCAACACTGTATTTCCTTATAACGTGGTATTCTTTCATATTTTTTCGAGAGAAAACTGTCCTCTTCGTTCTCTTTTGAGGCTACCGCTTAGACATACACGCATCACCAAAGCTTTTCGAGTTACAACGTGTTGTTTAGGAAAAATAAGATAATTTCGCACGATGCGGAATTTCCTTAAAACGTGGTATTCTGACATATTTTTTGGAGAGAAAATTCTCCTTTGGGTTCTCTTTTGAGGCTACACATTTAGACTTACAAGCAACACCAAATCTTTTCAGGTTACAATGTGTTGTTTAGGATATACAAGATAATTTTGTACGATGCGTTATTTCTTCTCATAAAGTTTAAGTATTTCTAATACGTACATATTTGTCTTTACTCTGCAACACTGTATTTGCTTATAACGTGGTATTCTTACATATTCCTTTCAGAGAAAACACTCCTGTGCATTCTCTTTTGAGGCTACACACTTAGACATACATGCAACACCAAAGCTTTTCAAGTTACAACGTGTTGTTTAGGAAAAACAAGATAATTTTGCACAATGAGCGATTTCCATAAAACGTGGTATTCTGACATGTTTTTTCGAGAGAAAACTCTCCTGTGTGTTCTCTTTTGAGGCTAGAAGCATAGACATACACGCAACACCAAATCTTTTCGAGTTACAACGTGTTATTTAGGAAAAACCAGATAATTATGTTGGATGCGTTATTTCTTCTCATAAAGTTTAAGTATTTCCAATATGTATGTATATGTCTTTAATATGCAACACTGCATTTCCTTGTAACGGGGTATTCGTACATATTCTTTCGAGAGAAAACTCTCCTGTGCGTTCTCTTCTGAGGCTACACACTTAAGACATACACTGAACACCAAAGCTTTTCGAGTTACAACGTGTTGTTTAGGAAAAACAAGATAATTTCACACGATGAGCGATTTCCTTAAAACGGGATATTCTGACATGTTTTTTCGAGAGAAAACTCTCCTGTGCATTCTCTTTTGAGGCTGCACGATTAGACATACACGCAACAGCAAATATTTTCGAGTTACAGCGTGTTGTTAAGGGAAAAAAAAGATAATTTTGCAAGATGCGGGATTTCCTTAAAACGTGGTATTCTGACATATTTTTTCAAGAGAAAACTCTCCTGTGCATTCTCTTTTGAGGCTACAACCTTAGACATACACGCGGCACCAAATCTTTTCGAATTTCAACTTGTTGTTTAGGAAATACAAGATAATTTTGTAAGGAGTGTTATTTCTTCTCGTAAAGTTTAAGTATTTCTAATACGTATGTATTTGTCTTTACTCTGCAACACTGTATTTCCTTGTAACGTGGTATTCTGACATATTCTTTCAAGAGAAAACTCTCCTGTGCTTTCACTTCTGAGGCTACACACTTAGACATACATGCAACACCAAAGCTTTTTGAGTTAAAACGTGTTGTTTAGGAAAAAAAGATAATTTCGCACAATGCTGGATTTCCTTAAAACGTGGCATTCTGACATATTTCTTTCGAAAGAAAAGTCTCCTGTGCATTCTCTTTTGAGGCTACATGCTTAGTCATACACGCAACAGCAAATCTTTTCGGGTTACAACGTGTTGTTTAGGAAAAACAAGATAATTTTGCATGATGTGTTATTTCTTCTCGTAAAGTTTAAGTATTTCCAATATGTACGTATTTGTCTTTACTCTGCAACACTGTATTTCATTATAACGTGGTATTCTTACATATTCTTTAGAGAGAAAACTCTCCTGTGCATTCTCTTTTGAGGCTGCACGCTTAGACATACACACAACACCAAAGCTATTCGAGTTACAATGTGTTATTAACGAAAACTAGATAATTTCGCAAGATGCGGGAATTCCTTAAAACATGGCATTCTGACATATTTTTTCGAGAGAAAACTCTCCTATGCGTTCTCTTTTGAGGCTGCACGATTAGTCATACATGCAACACCATATCTTTTCAAGTTACAACGTGTTGTTTAGGAAAAACAATATAATTTTGCACGACGCGTTATTTCTTCTAGTAAAGTTTAAGTATTTCTAATACGTATGTATTTGTCTTTCCTCTGCAACACTGTATGTCCTTATGATGTGGTATTCTTACATATTCTTTCAAGAGAAATCTATCCTGTGCATTCTCTTTTGAGGCTACATACTTAGACATACATGCAACACCAAAGCTTTTCGAGTTACAATGTGTTGTTTAGGAAAAACAAGATAATTTCGCATGATGCTGTATTTCCTTAAAACGTGGATTTCTGACATATTTTTTCAAGAGAAAATTCTCCTGTGGGTTCTCTTTGGAGGATACACATTTAGACATACATGCCCCACCAAATCTTTTCTAGTTACAATGTGTTGTTTAGGAAATACAAGATAATTTTGCACGATACATTACTTCTTCTCGTAAATTTTAAGTATTTCTAATACATACGTATTTGTCTTTACTCTGCAACACTGTATTCCGTTATAACGTGGAATTCTTACATATTCTTTCGAGGAAAAACTCTCCTGTGCGTTCTCTTTTGTGGCTACATGCTTAGACATACACGCAACACCAAATCTTTACGAATTTCAACTTGTTGTTTAGGAAATACAAGATAATTTTTTATGGAGCGTTATTTCTTCTAGTAAAGTTTAAGTATTTCTAATACGTACGTATATTTCTTTACTCTGCAACACTGTATTTCCTTCTAATGTGGTATTCTGACATATTCTTTCGAGAGAAAACTCTCCTGTGCATTCACTTCTGAGGCTACACAATTAGGCATACACACAACACCAAACTTTTAAAGTTAAAACCTGTTGTTTAGGAAAGAAAAGATAATATCGCACAATGCTGGATTTCCTTAAAACTTGGTATTCTGATATATTTTTTGAGAGAAAACTCTCCTGTGCGTTCTCTTTTGAGGCTACACGCTTAGTCATACACTCAACACCATATCTTTTGGAGTTACAACATGTTGTTTAGGAAAAACAAGATAATTTTGCATGAGGCGTTATTTCTTTTCTTAAAGTTTAAGTATTTCTAATACGTACATATTTGTCTTTACTCTGCAACACTGTATTCCGTTATAACGTGGAATTCTAACATATTCTTTCAAGAGAAAACTCTCCTGTGCGTTCCCTTTTGAGGCTACCCTCTTAGACATACACGCAACACCAAAGCTTTTCGAGGTAGAACGTGTTGTTTAGGAAAAACAAGATAATTACGTATGATGCAGGATTTCCTTAAAATGTGGTATTATGACATAATTTTTCTAGAGAAAACTCTCCTGTGCTTTCTCTTTTGAGGCTACAAGCTTAGACAAACATGCAGCACCAAATCTTTTCGAGGTACAACGTGTTGTTTAGGAAATACAAGATAATTTTGTACGATGCGTTATTTCTTCTCTTAAAGTTTAAGTATTTCTAATATGTACGTATTTTCCTTACTGTGCAACACTGTATTTCCTTATAACGTGATATTCTTACATATTCTTTCGAGAGAAAACTCTACTGTGCGTTCTCTTCTGAGGCTACACACTTAGACATACACGCAACACCAAAGGTTTTCGAGTTAAAACATGTTGTTTAGGAAAAACAAGATAATTTCACACGATGCGGGATTTCCTTAAAACGTGGTATTCTGACATAATTTTTCGAGAGAATACTCTCCTGTGGGTTCTCTTTGAGGATACACGTTTAGACATACACGCAACAACAAATCTTTTCGAGTTACAACTTGTTGTTTAGGATATACAAGATAATTTTGTATGATGCGTTATTTCTTCTCATAAAGTTTAAGTATTTCTAATATGTACATATTTGTGTTTACTCGCGACAATGTATTTCCTTGTAATGTCATATTCTTTCATATTCTTTCGAGTGAAAACTCTCCTGTGCATTCTGTTTTGAGAC
Source organism: Apodemus sylvaticus (assembly GCF_947179515.1). Lineage (NCBI taxonomy): Eukaryota > Metazoa > Chordata > Mammalia > Rodentia > Muridae > Apodemus > Apodemus sylvaticus. Next base: position 79,309,386 of record NC_067488.1, on the reverse strand, counting down.
TACACACTTAGACATACACGCAACACCAAAGCTTTTCGATTTACAACATGTTGTGTAGGAAAAACAAGATAATTTCGCACGATACTGGTTTTCCTTAAAACGTGGTATTCTGACATATTCTTTTGAGTGAAAACTCTCCTGTGCATTCTCTTTTGAGGCTACTCGCTTAGACATACATGCCACACCAAAGCTTTTCGAGTTACAACGTGTTGTGTAGGAAAAACAAGATAATTTCGCACAATGCTGGATTTTCTTAAAACGCTGTATTCTGACATATTTTTTCGAGAGAAAATTCTCCTGTGCGTTCTCTTTTGAGGCTACATGCTTAGACATACACGCAACACAAAATCTATTCGAGTTACAACGTGTTGTTTTGGAAATACAAGATAATTTTGCACGATGTGTTATTTCTTCTCATAAATTTTAATTATTTCTAATATGTACGTATTTGTCTTTATTCTGCAACACTGTATTTCCTTATAACGTGGTATTCTTACATATTCTTTCGAGAGAAAATTCCCCTGTGTGTTCTCTTTTGAGGCTGAACCCTTACACATACACGCAACACCAAAGCTTTTCGAGTTACAACGTGTTGTTTAGGAAAAAAAAAAGATAATTTCGCAGGATGCGGGATTTCCTTAAAACGTGGTATTCTGACATATTTTTTCGAGAGAAAACTCTCCTGTGCGTTCTCTTTTGAGGCTGCACGCTTAGTCATATACCCAACACCAAAGCTTTTCGAGTTACAACGTGTTGTGTAGTAAAAACAAGATAATTTCGCACGATGCTGGATTTCCTTAAAACGTGGTATTCTGACATATTTTTTCGAGAGAAAACTCTCCTGTGCGTTCTCTTTTGAGGCTACGCGCTTAGTCATACACTCAACACCAAATCTTTTCGAGTTACGACGTGTTGTTTAGGAAATACAAGATAATTTTGCATGATGCATTATTTCTTCTCGTAAAGTTTAAGTATTTCTAATATGTATGTATTTGTCCTTACTCTGCAACACTGTATTCCGTTATAACGTGGTATTTTTATATTCTTTCGAGAGAAAACTCTCCTGTGTGTTCTCTTTTGAGGCTACACGCTTAGACATACAAAGAACACCAAAGCTTTTGAGTTACAACGTTTTGTTTAGGAAAAACAAGATAATTTCGCACGATGCATTATTTCTTCAAGTAAAGTTTAAGTATTTCTAATACATACGCATTTGTCCTTACTCTGCAACACTGTATTTCCATATTACGTGGTATTCTTACATATTTCTTCGAGAGGAAACTCTCCTGTCTGTTCTCTTTTGAGGCTACACACTTAGACATACACGCAACACCAAAACTTTCCGAGTTAAAACATGTTGTTTATGAAAAACAAGATCATTTCATAAGATGCGGGATTTCCTTAAAATGTGGTAAGTGACATATTTTTCAAGAGAAAACTCTCCTGTCTGTTCTCTTTTGAGGCTGCATGCTTAGATATCCACGCAACACCAACGTATTTCGAGTTACAACGTGTTGTTTAGGAAAAACAAGATAATTTCGCACGATGCATGATTTCCTTAAAACGTGGTATTATGACATATTATTCCAAGGAAAATTCTACTGTGGGTTCTCTTTTGAGGCTACACGTTGAGACATACACGCAACACCAATTCTTTTTGAGTTACAACTTGTTGTTTAGGACATACAAGATAATTTTGCACGATGCGTTATTTCTTCTCATAAATTTTAAGTATTTCTAATACGTACGTATTTGTCTTTACTCTGCAACACTGTATTTCCTTATAACTTGGTATTCTTACATATTCTTTTGAGAGAAAACTATTCTGTGCATTCTCTTTTGAGGCTGCACGGTTAGAGAAAAACGCAACACCAAAGCTTTTCGAGTTACAACAAGTTTTTTAGGAAAAATAAGATAATTTCACATGATGCGGGATTTCCATAAAACGTGGTATTCTGACATATTTTTTGAGAGAATACTCTCCTGTGGGTTCTCTTTGAGGATACACATTTAGACATACACGCAACAACAAATCTTTTTCAGTTACAACATGTAGTTTAGGAAATACAAGATAATTTTGTACGATGAGTTATTTCTTCTCATAAAGTTTAAGTATTTCTAATATGTATTTATTTTTCTTTATTCTGCAACACTGTATTTCCCTGTAATGTGGTATTCTTACATATTCTTTCGAGTGAAATCTCTCCTGTGCATTCTTTTTTGAGGCTACACGCTTAGACATACACGCAACACCAAAGCTTTTCGAGTTACAACGTGTTGTGTAGGAAAAACAAGATAATTCTGCACGATGCTGGATTTCCTTAAAACGTGGTATTCTGGCATATTTTTTTGAGAGAAAACTCTCCTGTGTGTTCTCTTTTGAGGCTACACACTTAGTCATACACTCAACACCAAATCTTTTCGAGTTACAACGTGTTGTTTAGGAAAAACAAGATAATTTTGCATGATGCGTTATTTCTTCTCGTAATGTTTAAGTATTTCTATTACGTACGTATTTGTCTTTACCCTGCAACACTGTATTTCCTCATACCGTGGTATTCTTGCATATTCATTCGAGAGAAAACTCTCCTGTGCATTCTCTTTTGAGGCTACACGCTTAGACATACACGCAACACCAAAGCTTTTCGAGTTACAACATGTTGTTTAGGAAAAACAAGATAATTTCGCACGATGAGGGATTTCCTTACAACGTGGTATTGTGACATATTTTTTCGAGAGAAAACTCTCCTGTGCGTTCTCCTTTGAGGCTACACGCTTAGACATACACGCAACACCAAAGCTTTTCAAATTACAATGTGTTGTTTAGGAAAAATTAGATAATTTCACACGATATGCGAATTCCTCATAACGGGGTATTCTGACATGTTTTTTGAGAGAAAAGTCTCCTGTGCATTCTCTTTTGAGGCTAGAAGCTTAGACATACATGCAACGCCAAATCCTTTTGAGTTATAAAGTGTTATTTAGGAAAAAAAGACAATTTTGCACGATGCGTTATTTCTTCTCATAAAGTTTAAGTATTTCCAATATGTACGTATTTGTCTTTAATATGCAACTCTGTATTTCCTTATAACGTTTTATTCTTACATATTCTTTCGAAAGAAAACTCTCCTGTGCATTCTCTTTTCAGACTACATGCTAAGACATTCATACAACATCAAATCTTTTCCAGTTACAACGTGTTGTTAGGAAAATCAAGATAATTTCTCACAATGCGGGATTTCCTTAAATTATGGTATTCTGACATATTTTTTTCTAGAGAAAACTCCCCTGTGAGTTCTGTTATGAGGCGACACACTTAGACATACACATAACACCAAAGCTTTTCGAGTTACAATGTGTTGATAGGAAAAACAAGATAATTTCCCACGATGCGTGATTTCCTTAAAACGTGGTATTCTGCCATATTTTTTCGAGAGAAGAAGCACCTGTGCGTTCACCTTTGAGTCTACACGCTTAGACATACACGCTACACCAAATCCTTTCGAGTTACAATGTGTTGTTTAGGAAATACAAGATAATTTTGTTTGATGCCTTTTTTCTTCTTGTAAAGTTAAAGTATTTCTAATAAGTACATAGTTGTCTTTACTCTGCAACACTGTATTTCCTTATAACGTGGTATTCTAACATATTCTTTCGAGAGAAAACTCTCCTGTGCGTTCTCTTTTGAGGCTACACACTTAGACATACACGTAACGCCTAAGCTTTTCGAGTTAAAATTGTTGTTTAGGAAAAACAAGATAATTTCGCACGATGTGGGATTTCCTTAAAACGTGGTATTCTGACAATATTTTTCCGAGAGTAAACTCTGCTGTGCATTCTCTTTTGAGGCTACGCATTTAGACAAACACGCAACACCAAATCTTTTTGAATTACAACGTGTTGTTTAGGAAATACAGGATAATTTTTTACGATGTGTTATTTCTTCTCGTAAAGTTTAAGTATTTCTAATACGTACGTATTTGTCCTTACTCTGCAACACTGTATTTCCTTATAACGTGGTATTCTTACATATTCTTTCGACAGAAAACTCTCCTGTGCGTTCTCTTTTGAGGCTACACACTTAGACATACACGCAACACCAAAGCATTTCGAGTTAAAACATGTTGTTTAGGAAAAAACAAGATAATTTCGCATGATGCGGGATTTCCTTAAAACGTGGTATTCTGACATATTCCTTCGAGAGTAAACTCTCCTGTTCGTTCTCTTTTTAGGTTGCATGCTATGTCATACATGCAATACCATATCTTTTCGAGTTACAACGTGTTGTTTAGGAAAAAAAAGATAATTTTGCACGATGAGTTATTTCTTCTCATAAAGTTCAATTATTTCCAATACATACTTATTTGTCTTTACTCTGGCAACTCTGTATTTTCTTATAACGTGGTATTCTTACATATTCTTTCGAGAGAAATCTCTCTTGTGCGTTCACTTTTGAGAATACAAGCTTAGACATACACGCAACACCAAAGCCTTTCGAGTTACAACGTGTTGTTTAGGAAAAATAACATAATTTCGCACGATGAGGGATTTCCTTAAAATGAGGTATTCTGACATATTTTTTTCTAGAGAGAATTCTCCTGTGGGTTCTCTTTTGAGGATCCACGTTTAGTCATACACGCAACAACAAATCTTTACGAGTTACAACGTGTTGTTTACGAAATAAAAGATAATTTTGCATGATGCATTATTTCTTCTCGTAAAGTTTAAGTATTTCTAATACGTACATATTTGTCTTTACTCTGCAACACTGTATTACATTATAACATGGAATTCTTACATATTCTTTCGAGAGAAAACTCTCCTGTGCGTTCTCTTTTGAGGCTACATGCTTAAACATAAACACAACACCAAAGCTTTTCGAGTTACAACGTGTTGTTTAGGAAAAACAAGATAATATCACATGATGCGGTATTTCCATAAAACGTGGTATTCTGACATATTTTTTCGAGAGAAAACTCTCCAGTGCTTTCTCTTTTGAGGCTGCACCGCTTTCTCATACACGCAAGACCAAATCTTTTCGAGTTACAACGTGTTGTTTAGGAAATACAAGATAATTTTGTAAGATGCGTTATTTCTTCTCATAAAGTTTAAGTATTTCTAATAAGTACGTATTTGTCTTTACACTGCAACACTGTAGTTCCTTATAACGTATTCTTACATATTCTTTCGAGAAAAAACTCTCCTGTGCGTTCTCTTTTGAGACTACACGCTTAGACATACACGCAACACCAAAGCTTTTCGAGTTACAACGTGTTGTTTAGGAAAAACAAGATAATTTCGCACGATGCGGGATTTCCTTAAAACGTGGTATTCTGACATATTTTTTCGAGAGAAAACTCTCCTGTGCGTTCTCCTTTGAGGCTACATGCTTAGACATACAAGCAACACCAAAGCTTTTCAAGTTACAATGTGTTGTTTAGGAAAAACAAGATAATTTCTCACGATGTGCGATTTCCTTATAACGGGGTATTCTGACATGTTTTTTCGAGAGAAAACTCTCCTGTGCATTCTCTTTGAGGGTAGAAGCTTAGACATACACGCAACTCCAAATCCTTTCGAGTTACAATGTGTTATTTAGGAAAAAAAAAGATAATTTTGTACGGTGCGTTAATTCTTCCCATAAAGTTTAAATATTTCCAATATGTACGTATTTGTCTTTAATATGCAACTCTGTATTTCCTTATAACGTTTCATTCTAACATATTCTGTAGAGAGAAAACTCTCTTGTGCGTTCTTTTTTGAGACTACATGCTTAGACATTCACGCAACACCAAATCTTTTCGAGATACAACGTGTTGTTTGGGAAAAACAAGATAATTTCTCACGATGCGGGATTTCCTTAATATATGGTATACTGACATATTTTTTCGAGAGAAAACTCCCCTGTGCGTTCTCTTCTGAGGCTACACGCTTAGCCTTATGAGAATAAATAATGCATCGTACAAAATTATCTTGTATTTCCTAAACAACAATTGAAACTAGAAAAGATTTGGTGTTGTGTGTATGTTTAAACGTGTAGCCCCAAAGAGCACCCACAGGAGAATTTTCTCTCTAAAAAAATATGTTAGAATACCAACTTTTAAGGAAATCCTGCAACGTGCGAAATTATCTTGTTTTTCCTAAACAACACGTTGTAACTCGAAAACATTTGGTGTTGCTTGTATGTCTCCGCGTATAGCCTCAAAAGAGAACGCACGAGAGAGTTTTCTATCAAAAAGCTATGTCACAATAACATGTTTTAAGGAAATACTGCATCATGAGGAATTTTCTTGTTTTTCCTGAACAACATGTTGTAAAACGAAAAGCTTTGGTGTTGCGTGTAGGTCTAAGTGTGTAGCCTCAAAAGAGAATGCACAGGAGAGTTTTCTCTCGCAATAATATATAAGAATACCACGTTAAAAGGAAATTCAGTTTTGCAGAGTAAAGACAAATACGTAAATATTAGAAATACTTAAACTTACGAGAAGAAATAACGCATTGTAAAAAATTATCTTGTATTTCCTAAACAACACGTTGTAGCTCGAAAAGATTTGGTGTGGCGTATATGTCTATGCGTGTAGCCTCAAAAGAGAACAAACAGTAGAGTTTTCTCTCGAAAAAATATGTCAGAATACCACGTTTTAAGGAAATCCCGCATCTTGCGAAATTATGTTGTTTTTCCTAAACAACAGGTTGTAACTCGAAAAGATTTGTTGTTGCGTGTATGTCTAAGCATGTAGCCTCAAAAGAGAATGCACAGGAGAATATTCTCTCATAAAAATATGTCAGAATACCAAGTTTTAAGGAAATCATGTATCATTGGAAATTATCTTGTTTTTCCTTAACAACATATTTTAACTCGAAAAGTTTTGGTTTTGCGTTTATGTCTAAGCGTGTAGCCTCAATAGAGAACGCACAGGAGAGTTTTCACTTGAAAGAATATGTAAGAATACCACGTTATAAGGAAATACAGAGTTGCATATTAAAGAGAAATGTGTACATATTGGAAATACTTCAACTGTTTGAGAAGAAATAACACATCCTGTAAAATTATCTTGTTTTTCCTAAAAAACACGTTGTATCTCGAAAAGATTTGGTGTTGCGTGTATGTCTAAGATTCTAGCCTCAAAAGAGAATGCACAGGAGAGTTTTCTCTCGAAAAAACATGTCAGAATACCCCGTTATAAGGAAATCGCACATCGTGCGAAATTATCTTGTTTTTCCTAAAAACACTTTGTAACTTGAAAATCTTTGGTGTTGCGTGTATGTCTAAGCGTGTAGCATCAAAAGAGAATGCACAGGAGCATCTTCTCTCGAAAGAATATGTAAGAATACCACGTTATAAGGAAATACAGTATTGCAGATTAAAGACAAATACGTACGTATTAGAAATACTTAAGATTTGTGAGAAGAAATAATGCATCATGCAAAATTAACTTGTTTTTCCTAAAGAACACGTTGTACTTCGAACAGAATTGGTGTTGCCTGTATGTCTAAAAGTGTAGCCTCAAAAGAGAGCCCAAAGGAGAATTTACTCTCGAAAAAATATGTCATAATACCACGTTTTAAGTTAATCCCGCATCGTGCGAAATTATCTAGTTTTTCCTAAACAACACGTTTTAACTCGAAAAGCTTTGGTGTTGCATGTATATCTAAGCGTGTAGCCGCAAAAGAGAATGCACAGGAGAGTTTGCTCTCAAAAAAAAATATGTAAGAATACTACGATATAAGGAAATACATTGTTGCAGAGTAAAGACAAATATGTACGTATTAGAAATACTTAAAATTTACTAGAAGAAATAACGCATTGTGCAAAATTATCATGTATTTCCTAAACAACACGTTATAACTCGAAAAGATTTTGTGTTGTGTGTATGCTGTAGCATGTAGTCTCAAAAGAAAAGGCACAGAAAAATTTTCTCTCGAAAAAATATTTCAGAATACCACGTTTTAAGGAAATCCAGCATCGTGCGAAATTATCTTCTTTTTCCTAAACAACACGTTGTAACTCGAAAAGCTTTGGTGTTGCGTGTATGTGTAAGCATTCAGCCTCAAAAGAGAACGCACAGGAGAGTTTTCTCTCGAAAAAACATGTCAGAATATCCCGTTTTAAGGAAATCGCTCATCGTGAGAAATTATCTTGTTTTTCCTAAACAACACGTTGTAACTCGAAAAGCTTTGGTGTTGAGTGTATGTCTTAAGTGTGTAGCCTCAGAAGAGAACGCACAGGAGAGTTTTCTCTCGAAAGAATATGTAAGAACACCCCGTTACAAGGAAATACAGTGTTGCATATTAAAGACATATATGTACATATTGGTAATACTTAAACTTTATGAGAAGAAATAACGCATCGAGCATAATTATCTTGTTTTTCCTAAATAAAACGTTGTAACTCGAAAAGATTTGGTATTGCGTGTATGTCTAAGCTTCTAGCCTCTAAAGAGAACGCACAGGAGAGTTTTCTCTTAAAAAAACATGTCAGAATACCCCGTTTTATGGAAATCGCTCATTGTGCAAAATTATCTTGTTTTTCCTAAACAACACGTTGTAACTTGAAAAGCTTTGGTGTTGCATGTATGTCTAAGCGTGTAGCCTCAGAAGAGAACGCACAGGCGAGATTACTCTCGAAAGAATATTTAAGAATACCACGTGATAAGCAAATACTGTGTTTCAGAGTAAAGACAAATACGTACGTATTAGAAATACTTAAAATGTACGAGAAGAAATAACGCATCATACAAAATGATCTTGTATATCCTAAACAACACGTTGTAACCTGAAAAGATTTGGTGTTGCTTGTAAGTCTAAATGTGTATCCTCAAAAGAGAACCCAAAAGAGAATTTTCTCTCCAAAAAATATGTCAGAATACCACGTTTTAAGGAAATCCCGCATCATGCGGAATTATCTTGTTTTCCTAAACAACACGTTGTAACTCGAAAAGCTTTGGTATTGCGTGTATGACTAAACGGTAGCATCAAAAGGGAATGAAGAGGACAGTTTTCTCTCGAAAGAATATGAAAGAATACCACGTTATAAGGAAATACAGTGTTGCAGAGTTAAGACAAACACGTACGTATTAGAAATACTTAAAATTGACGAGAAGAAATAATGCATCCTGCAAAATTATCTTGTTTCTCCTAAACAACACGTTGTAACTAGAAAATATTTGGTGTTGCATGTATGTTTAAATGTGTAGCCTCCACAGAGAACCCACAGGAGAATTTTCTCTCAAAAAAATATGTCAGAATTCCACGTTTTATGGAAATACCGCATCATGTGAAAGTATCTTGTTTTTCCTAAATAACACGTTGTAACTCGAAAAGCTTTGGTGTTGCGTGTATGT